>NC_048299.1:73262151-73426202 GCF_013100865.1 Trachemys scripta elegans
AGGGATAGCTCAGTGGTTTGAACATTGGCCTGCTAAACCCAGGGTTGAGAGTTCAATCCTTGAGGGGGTCATTTAGGGAACTGGGGTAAAAATCTGTCTGGGGATTGGTCCTGCTTTGAGCAGGGGGTTGGACTAGATGACCTCCTGAGGTCCCTTCCAACCCTGATATTCTACGATTCAACATCCCCAACTGTTATTTTCTGGTCTGGGAAGTAAGTCCCTTGCTGCAGCCATTTAAACAGAGTAGCGTTCCTGAAGACGCGAGCGTCATGAACTCTTCCTGGCCAGTCCACGTTGATGTTGGTGAAACGTCCCTTGTGATCCACCAGTGCTTGCAGCACCACTGAAAAGTACCCCTTGCGGTTTACGTACTGGCTGCCCTGGTGCTCCGGTGCCAAGATAGGGATATGGGTTCCATCTATCGCCCCACCACAGTTAGGGAATCCCATTGCAGCAAAGCCACCCACTATGACCTGCACGTTTCCCAGAGTCACTACCTTTGGTAGCAGCAGCTCAGTGATTGCTTTGGCTACTTGCATCACAGCAGCCCCCACAGTAGATTTGCCCACTCCAAATTGATTCCCGACTGACCTGTAGCTGTCTGGCATTGCAAGCTTCCACAGGGCTATTGCCACTCGCTTCTCAACTGTGAGGGCTGCTCTCATCTTGGTATTCTGGCGCTTTAGGGCAGGGGAAAGCAAGTCACAAAGTTCCATGAAAGTGCCCTTACACATGCGAAAGTTTTGCAGCCACTGGGAATCGTCCCACACCTCCAACACTATGTCCCACCACTCTCTGCTTGCTTCCCGGGCCCAGAATCAGCGTTCCACGGCATGAACCTGCCCCATTAACAGCATGATCTCCAAAGCGCTGGGGCCTGAGGTTTGATAGAATTCCAGGTCCATGTCCTCATCACTCTCGTCGCCGCGCTGCCGTAGCCTACTCCTCGTTGCCTGGTTTTGCAGGTTCTGGTTCAGCATAAATTGCACGATAATGCGTGAGGTGTTTACAATGTTCACGACTGCTGTCTTGAGCAGAGCGGGCTCCATGCTTGCCACAGTATGGCGTCTGCACTGTTCACCCAGGAAAAAGGCGCGAAATGGTTGTCTGCCGTTGCTTTCCCGGTGGGAGGGGGAAGATGTACCCAGAACCACCCACGACAATGTTTTTGGCCCCATCAGGCATTGGGATCTCAACCCAGAATTCCAATAAGCGGAGGAGACTGCAGGAACTATGGGATAGCTACCCACAGTGCAACGTTCCGAAAATCGACGCTAGCCCCGGTACATGGACGCACACCGCCTAATTAATGTGCTCAGTGTGGCCGCATACATTCGACTTTATACAATCTGTTGCCAAAAACCGGTTTCTGTAAAATCAGAATAATCCCGTAGTGTAGACATACCCTTAGAGCCTACAAGTCCAATCAGTCCTACATCTTGTTCAGCCAATCGCTCAGAGAAACAGGTTTGTATACATTTGCAGAGGATAACGCTACCGCTTCTTGTTTACAATGTCACCTGAAAGTGAGAACAGGTGTTTGCATGGCACAGTTGTAGCCGGCGCTGCAAGATATTTACATACCAGATGCGCTAAAGACTATGTCCTTTGATGCTTCAACCACCATTCCAGAGGACATACGTTCATGCTGATGACAGGTTCTGCTCATTAATGATCCAAAGCAGTGCAGACTGACATGTTCATTTTCATAATCTGAAGCAGATGCCACTTGCAGAAGGTTGATTTTCTTTTTTGGTGGTTAGGGTTCTGTAGTTTCCACATCGGAGTGTGGCTCTTTTAAGACTTCTGAAAGCATGCTCCACACCTCAGCCCTCTCAGATTTTGGAAGGCACTTCAGATTCTTAAATCTTGGGACGAATACTGTTGCTATCTTTAGAAATTTCACATTGGTATCTTCTTTGCATTTTGTCAAGTTTGTGGTGAAAGCGTTCTTAAAACAAACATGTGCTGCGTCATCATCTGAGACTGCTATAACAGGAGATATATGGCAGAATGAGGGTAAAACAGAGCAGGAGACATACAATTCTCCCCCAAGGAGTTCAGTCACAAATTTAATTAACGCATTATATTTTTAACGAGCATCATCAAGATGGAAGCATGTCTTCTGGAATGATGGCTGAAGCATGAAGAGGCATATGAATATTTAGCGCATATGGCATGTAAATATCTTGCAACATCAGCTACAACAGTGTCATAAGACTGTCTGTTCTCACTTTCACGTGACATTGTAAATAATAAGCGGGCAGCATTACCTCCCGTAAATGTAAACAAATTTGTTTCTCTTAGCAATTAGCTGAACAAGAAGTAGGACTGAGTGGACTTGTAGGTTCTAAAGTTTTACACTGTTTTGTTTTTGAGTGCAGTTATGTAACAAAAAATCTATTTGTAAATTGCACTTTCATGATAAAGAGATTGCACGACAGTACTTGTGAATTGAAAAATACTATTTCTTTTATCATTTTACAGTGCAAATATTTGTAATAAATATAGAGTGAGCACTGTACACTTTGTATTCTGTGATGTAACTGAAATCGATATATTTGAAATGTACAAAAACATCAAAAATATTGAATACATTTCAATTGGTATTCTATTGTTTAACGGTGGGATTAATCACGATTAATTTTTTTGAGTTAATCGTGTGAGTTAACTGCGATTAACTGACAGCCCTAATTGTAATTGATGTTATTTCTGTCCTGGTCAGTGTGTCTAGTTTCAAATATAATGTAGAACACTATTTGTATTGCACTGGCTTTCACTTTCCCCTCTGGGAATCTTCAGGTATCTGACAGAGAAAATTAAAGGCTGCTCACCAGCAGCTGTTGTTCAAAAGTATAGCTTCTGATGAGCCAGCACAGTAGGAATCGTGCCTTTGAAAAATACTATAGTGCACTTTGTGCTCCTTCTATCTGGTATTCTGGAACTGAGGGGATAAATATTCCCTTCTACACAAATATCCCTCCATTCTTCTCCAAACACATTCTTTAAATCTCTGAAATGGAAGTGAGGTGGGTGCGCCAATGTGGATCTGCAGAGACAATGGGACCTAAAGAGAACTGCACCACTATGGAATGTGCTAATCTAATAAGGAAATAATCTGGGCTGGAAACTGAAAAAGCCAAAAAGAGAACCTCTCTTGCAAAGCCCAGATATTGCCTAACAACATCCCTGAAGGAAAAGCCAGAAGCTCCCTCTAGGGCAGACAAAAGATCTGAATGCCTGATATCTGAGAAAGCCCTCTCAGCCTCTGGACCTCTAAGACCTGGGGAGGCTGAATATTGCATCTCACGATCAGAACCAACCACCAGCACTGACTCCATAATAAATCCCTAAATAAATGTTGTTTGCTCTTATGTTGTTCCTTTCTTCTCTTCTTAGAAAGCAGCAGGCAGCAGTTCCAAAGAGTGCCCCATTCTATTAAGCATTTCAGCTCATAGATTCAAAGATTCTGGGTCCAAAGACTTTGAAGTCCTCAAACCCAAACCACTTAAGTCCTTCTCCAAACAGATGTTAGACTTAAACCCAAAAAATTCTTTCAACTCTGAGTAATCTGGACAAGGGGTATATCCCACAGAAAAACTAATTCTCAGGTCTTGACATCTCCAAGGCTTCTTCGGTCAGGAAGGTCTTGGGCTTATGGCTCCATGTCCTCCGGTCAAAGACCATATAGATTACACATCCAACAGGCAAATGTCCTTCTCCCAAAGTTGTCAAGTATATAGGGTACTTATCCTTAGACATTTTGTCACAGCAAAAGGAGTCCTTAAATCCCTATCTCTCTCCTTCTGCCATGGAAGGAGAATCCTAATGGGTCAAGTTACATTTTAATATGAACAATAAAAACAATCCTACAAACTACTTTAACTAGTTAAACTGGAATAATCAACAGCTATATGAGAGGACAAATTAACAAGACACAGGGGAAGGAAGAGTTCCAACACCACTCAGGCTGATGGAAAGAGGAAATAAATGACAGGAGGATTTTATCCCAACAGAAGTTGTTGTATTGAATTAGAGAGCTTGATAATTTCCTGTTCTCATTTGCAAGATTGTAAGCCCTTCAAAGCCGGGATCCTGTTTTCTTTTTTGTGTTGTACCTACCACAGTGGAGCTCTGATCTTGACTGAAATCTTTGGATGCTCTCACCATAAAAATTATTATCCCCCAAAATTCTAACCTCCTGGTATTATCTTGAGTACATGAGACTTCCTTACTCCTACTTTCTCACTGGCTGCAGAGATCATGAGTGATTCTGGCTGAAAATGCATAGTTAAAAATAAAGCAGTTTGAGGAAACTGGGAGAATTTGTTTGCATTCTGGGCAATGAAGTGGAGTATAGGAACCCTTAGTGTTGAGGCCAGCTCTGATTTAGACACCTTTGAGAATGATTCTGATTAGGACAGATGTTCATACTATTGTCTCCAAGATGGGCTGAAAACACAAGCCGTGATAATCATAGAATTGGAAGGGACCTTGAGAGGCCATCTAGTCCAGTCCCCTGCACTCAAGGCAGGACTAAGTATTATCTAGACCAGGGGTCTCAAACTCAAATGACCACGAGGGCCACATGAGGACTAGTGCACTGAACTGAGGGCCGCATCACTGACACCCCCCTTTGCTGCCTCTGGCCCTGCCCCCACTCCACCCCTTCCATTAGGCCCCACCTCTTCCCACCCCTTCCCTGCCCCATTCCAACCCCTTCCCTGAAGTCCCCACCCCAACGCTGCCCCCAGGAGGTGCAGAAAGGGTGCAGGGTGCGGTGGGGGCTCAGGGCAGGGAGTTGAGGTGCAGGTGGTGTGCAGGGGGCTCAGGGCAGGGCGTTGGTAGGTGGGGTGCAAGAGGGTGAGGGGTGCGGCAGGTGGCTCAGGGCAGGGAGTGCAGGAGGGGTGTGGGATGCGGCAGGGGGCTCAGGGCAGGGGGTTGGGATGCAGGAGGGGTGTGGGATGTGGCAGGGGGCTCAGGGCAAGGAGTTGGGGTGCAGGAGGGGTGCAGGGTGCGAGCTCCAGCCCAGCGCCACTTACCTAGAGCGGCTCTGGGGTGGCAGTGGCACGCACCGGGGCCAGGGCAGGCTCCCTGCCTGCCTGCCCTGGCCCCCAGCCGCTCCGTTCTAGGAAGCAGCTGGAACCATGTCCCTGCAGCCCCTGGGGGCGCGAGGGGGGCCTCAGGATCCCGTGCGTGCGCTGCTCTTGCCGTTCCTCTAGGTACCTCCCACAAAGCTCCCATTGCCGCGGTTCCCTGTTCCCGGCCAATGGGAGCTGCAGGGGGCGGTGCCTGGAAGGAGGCAATGCAGGAGCCCTCTGCTCCTTCTCCCTTCCCCCCCCAGCCCGAAGGGACATGCTGCCAGCTGCTTCACAGAGCGGCGCGGGGCTCGCAACGCCACAGGGGGCAATCCCGCGGATAGGCAGAGGGGCGGGAGGGGGTGGGGGAGCTTGGCAGGCCACATGCAAGAGCTCCACGGGCCACCGCGTGTTTGAGACCCCTGATCTAGACCATCCCTGACAGGTGTTTGTCCAACCTCTCTTAAAAATCCCCAGTGATGAGATTCCGCCACCTCCTTAAGCAATTTATTCCAGTGCTTAACCACCCTGACAGTTAGGAAGTTTTTCCTATTGTCCAATCTAAACCACCCGTGCTGCAATTTAAGCCCATTGCTTCTTGTCCTATCCTCAGAGGTTAAGAACAACCATTTTTCTCCCTCCTCCTTGTAACCACCTTTTATGTACTTGAAAACTGTTATGTCCCCCTCTCAATCGTCTCTTCTCCAGACTAAACAAACCCAGTTTTTTCAATCTTCCCTCATAGGTCATGTTTTCTAGACCTCTGATCATTTTTGTTGCTCTTCTCTGGACTTTCTCCAATTTGTCCACATCTTTCCTGAAATGTGGCACCCAGAACTGGACACAATACTCCAGTTGAGGCCTAATCAGCACAGAGTAGAGCGGAAGAATTACTTCTTGTGTCTTGCTTACAATACTCCTGCTAATACATACCAGAATGATGTTTGCTTTTTTTGCAACTGTGTTACACTGTTGACTCATATTTAGCTTGTGATCCACTATGATCCCCAGATCCCTTTCCGCAGTACTCCTTCCTAGGCAGTCATTTCCCATTTTGTATGTGTGCAACGGATTGTTCCTTCCTAAGTGGAGTACTTTGCATTTGTCCTTACTGAATTTCATCCTATTTACTTCAGACCATTTCTCCAGTTTGTGCAGATCATTTTGAATTTTAATCCTAGCCTCCAAAGCACTTGCAACCCCTCCCAGCTTGGTATTGTCCGCAAACTTTATAAGTGTACTCTCTATGCCATTATCTAAATCACTGATGAAGATATTGAACAGAACCGGACCCAGAACTGATCCCTGCGGTTCTCCACCTTCTGACATAAAAATTTGCCTCCAATACATTCCAAGAACTTGTTGGATAATCTGTGCCCTGACTTGTTATTTTCCCAAAAGATGTCTGGGGTAGTTGAAGTTCCCCATCACCACCAAGTCCTGTGCGCTTTGGATGATTTTGTTAGTTGTTTAAAAAAAGCCTCATCCATCTCTTCTTCCTGGTTTGGTGGTCTGTAGACCCCCTACCATGACATCACCATCATCGTGACATAATGTTGCACAATGGCATGGACCTAGCAGTATAAAACTCAATTTCAGTACAATTTAACCTAAAAATAATAATAATCAAGAACTATATATAAATAATTTAAAAAGAGTAAGGGCAGTTTGAGATGAAAGGGTACAGACCTTGCTCTGTCAGCTTGAACAAATGAGGAGTCTCACTCAGGGGCAGGATCTCTTTAAACTGCCTCCTCACCCTGCATGCTAGTACAAAATATGTTTTCTTCCTTAATTAATAGTGTTATACATACAGCATATTACATCTCTGCTCCAGAAACACTAATTGTTTCAATTTGTTTGTGGGTTCAATTCAAGGTGTTTGCTTTGCCCACTGAAGTCCTTAATGGTTTGGTCATGTCATGTGCACTTAAGAGCCTATGTCTGCCTCCCCTTGTGCCATTATCCAAGCTGGAGGCAAGCTGTTGGTTCTTACATTTGTTTGTCTGGAGCAGGTCATTCTCAGTAGAGGGCCCTCAATTCTGGAACATGCTTTTCTTCTTGGCCTGACAAGCAAAGTTTGCATCTTTTAGGGCATGCTGAAAGGCCAATAAATTTACTCTGATTTTTTTTTTTTTTTTGGAGGGGTAGTTGAGTGGGATGGGTTTTACTTTTTCTTTCTGATCAGGGGGTTCAGGGAGTTTATCTGCTATTTAACATGTTTACTTAATGTTAATTTTACATGTAGCAAGAGGAATTTTGATTAGTGCACGATATACATTTAAATAAACAAGATCAAGAGAATAGTAGCTTTATAATTCATCACATAATTTCAGTTTTCTTCTTACACCTGTTCAGTGTAGAGAGTGAATGCTAAAATGTCAAATGCAACATATACATTATGATTATCTTAGTTTTACCTGCTTCAGCAAATTCACAAAAAGGAACTCCTGGTCTCTCTTCCTTGGAGTCTCTTGTTAGCATGTCAGCAATATATAAAGTCAATTTCTGAAGGTCACCAAAATTTTCACATCCTATTCTCATATTAACATATAAAGTTCCCAATTTGGCCCAGTCACCTTTTTCTTTACAGAGCTGTTAAAAGTCAAATAATAAATGTAAGTAAGTTTGCTACAAAAGACCAGTTATTAGTTATTATAACTCAGATGGTACAGCTGGCAGGAACTATTAGGTGCTCAAAATGCACCTTGTACAAATTCTCTTTTTATATTCTTAAATATGTTATCTAACCTTCTGAACATTTCCCTCAATGATGTCTCAACCAGCTCTTATAGTAGGCTGTTTTATTGCTCTTATTTTGTCTAGATCAGATAAGAAAGCTAATTTTTCCTAACTTCAATTTAAAAATCCCCCCTTTGTATTATTTCCTTTCAAATGTTCATACTGTTTTAACTCCATTTCTTTATGATTCTATTAGTATCTCCTCATGTATTATGTCTTCCAACCCTGTTTTCTTTGTTGTTATTCTTCATGCTGTTTTATTTCCAGCCTTTTTTCAGTGAAAAACCCCTAACTGAACTAAAATGAGGTCCCCCCGTCACTATTGGCAAAGGAACATTAATGGTATTATATGCAATACCTTCAGTATGCACATTCCAGGTATTTTGTTATAGCCTCACATTGTAAGTTTCTATAGTCTGCTTTCCATGACTGTTATGCATGTTCAACCGACTTAAAATGTTTTTCTGCAATGTTTCTATCACATTCTCCCATTTTATATTTTTGTTTAATATTGACCCTTTCCAAATGTATACAATTAGAGTTGTTTATCAAACCAGCCCTTCAAAATGTAAGTCTTTATTTTTCTTGTATCATATACTGTGTTTGCTATATATGGAGTTTCTGAATCATCTGAAAATTTGATCAAACTGATAGCCTCACAAACCAGATAAATTTATAAACATATTAAATATCTTTTCCCAAAACATACACTCAAAGTTCTGTTCTACTCTGAAAAGTGACTTTAAAAGTGCCATTGTGTGGTTTCATGTTTAGTCTCTCTCCATTTTCACACTGAATTTACTCAGTTTTACAAGTAAAAAGTTACTAGAAGTAACATTTTCTCTTGAAAATTGAGCAAATGTCATTTGGAAATAATTGATAAAAAACAAACCTCTTAATGTATATTTGTTTAAACAGACACACTTTTCAGAGAACATCACCACATATATATCAGTTCTGGTGTATTTATTGCCCTCTAGGCAGACTAGGGCCTGGTCTACACTAGGAAATTAGGTCAGTATAACTATGTCGCTCAGGGGTGTGAAAAATCCACATGCCAAGCGACACAGTAAAACTGACCTAATGTCTGGTGTAGACAATACTAGGTCAACAGGAGAATTCTCCCATCAACCTAGCTACCACCTCTTGGGGAATGGAGTACCTATGCCAATGGGAGAAGCCCTCCCATTGGCACAGTCAGTGTCTTCACTGAAGTGCTCCAGCGGCACAGCTGCACTGGTGCAGCTGTCTCGCTGTAATGGTTTATGTGCAGACAAGCACTAGGGGTACGATTGAGGTGCAAAACCAGCCAATAACTACACAAGCTGGAACTCATCTGCCCCTTTAAAACAGTTAGTTATACAATTTCCTATTTGAAATACAGGAATAAAGAGAATGGTGTTTGTTCCCAGAAAAAATGGTTACCTACCTTTCGTAACTGTTGTTCTTTGAGATGTGTTGCTCATGTCCATTCCAAGTAGGTGTCTGCGCACCACGTGCACAGTCATCGGAAGGTTTTTCCCTTAGTGGTACTCGCTGGGTTGGCTGTAGAGCTGCCTGGAGTGGTGCCTTTATGGCCGTGTATATAGGTCCCTGCCAACCCGCTGCCTCTTCAAGTTCCTTCTTGCCGGATACTCCGAGAGAGGGGAGGCGGAGGGGTCTTGGAATGGACATGAGCAACACATCTCAAAAGAACAACAGTTACGAAAGTTAGGTAACTTTTTTTTTTCTTCAAGTGATTGCTCATGTCAATTCCAAGTAGGTGACTCCCAAGCAGTCCCCCAGAGAGGTCGGAGTTCACCGAGTTGCAGACTGAAGCATCGCTTTACCAAATGCAGCATTGTCTCTAGCCTGTTGAGTGATGGTATAGTGTGACGTTAAGGTGTGAATCGACGACCACGTCGCCGCCCTGCAGATGTCCTGAATGGGGACCTGAGCCAGGAACACCGCAGAGGAAGCTTTCCACTCTTGTAGAGTGCGCTGTCAACGGTGGAGACAGAATTTTTGCCAAGATATAGTACGTCCTGATACAGGCCGTGATCCAAGAGGAGATTCTTTGGGATGAGACAGGAAGACCTTTCATCCTCTCGGCAATGGCCATGAAGAGCTGTGTCGACCTTCTAACTGGCTGTGTCCGCTCAATGTAAAAAGCTAGCGCGCGTCTAACGTCCAGGGACTGAAGCATGTTAGCATGTAGCTTGAGGCAGAACACCAAAGATGTCCTGAAAGCCGTGTGTGGTTGTAACTGCACCTTGTCCTTATAAAACATGGAATAAAGGGGCTTGGACGTCAGAGCCTTGAGCTCAGACACTTTTCTGATTAATGTTATAACCACTAGGAACGCTACTTTCCATGAAAGGTAAAGGAGAGAACAAGCTGCCAGGGGCTCGAAGGAGGGCCCATCAGCCTAGAGAGCACCAAACTGAGAAGCCATGGGGGGGATCGGTTGCTGTACTTTAGGGTACAGTCTGTCTACACCCTTGAGAAAAGGGCCGATGATAGGGCTAGCAAACACCGAGTGGCCCAATGCACCAGGGTGGGAAGCTGAAATCGCAGCCAGGTGAATCTTTATTGATGATATTGCCAACCCTGCTGCTTTTAACTGGAGTAAATAGTCCAGGATGAAGGGAATTGAGATCTGCAATGGAGGAGTGCCCTTCTGAAGTGACCAAATTGAAAACCTCTTCCACTTAGCCAGATAAGTGGCACAAGTGGAAGCTTTCTGCTGCTGAGGAGAACCTCCATAATCAAGTCTGAGCATGCAAGCTCCAACGTGTTTAGCCATGGAGTTTTTCCATGCCATGAGGTGGAGAGACTCCATGTTGGGGTGCTAAAGGCGGCTGTGGTCCTGGGTGATCAAGTCCAGAACCAGGGGCAGAGTTATAGGTGTGTCCACGAACAGGTCCAGCAGCGTGGTGAACCAGTGCTGACATGGCTATACTGGAGCTATCAAGATTAATGACACTTTGTCCTGTTGGACCTTGATGAGGACTTTGTGGATGAGATAGAACAGTGGGAATGCATACAGCAGGCGTCCTTTCCAGGAAAGGAAGAAGGCGTCCATGAGCGAGCCTTCACTGTGATTCAGGAAGGAGCAGAACTGCTGAACCTTCCTGTTGTGTCACAAACAGGTCTATCTGGGGAGAGCCCCACCTCTGGAAAATACTGATGGCAACATCCAGGTGAAGAGACTACACGTGGCCGTGAAAGGACCTGCTGAGGTGGTTGGCCAGTTCATTCTGTGAACCCGGAAAGTACGAGGCCTCCAATCGTAGTGAGTAGGCAATGCAAAATTCCTACAGCTTGAGGGCTTCCTGACGCAGGTGGGGAGGAGCGAGCACCATCCTGTCTATTTATATAAACATCATTGTGGTGTTGTCTGTCAATACTGACACACATCTGCCCTGAAGATGGGTTTGAAATGTCTGGCAAGCAAGGCGCACGCACACATATCCTTGAGGTTGATATGCAGCAAAAGTTCTGCCTGGGACCATAGACCTTGAGTCCTATGGTCGCCTAGGTGTGCTCCCCATTCCATTGCCAACACATCCTTGACTAGTGACAGCATCGGCTGAGGTTTGGAGAAGGGTATTCCCGCACATACTGTTTGTGGGTCAAGCCACCACTGGAGGGACTCGAGAACCTGAGGGGTAAGAGTGACCAGTCTGTCCAGATGGTCTCGGTTCAGCCTGTAGACTTGGGCCAGCCAAGCCTGAAGGGAACGAAGCCGCAGTCTGGAGTGCTGTACCACGTATGTGCAAGCAGCCATATGTCTCAGTAATTTTAGGCAATCCCACGCCGCTGTGGTGGGGAATCTGCTGATGCTCATGGCGAGGAAATGAGTTTCCAGAAGAAAAGCCCTGGCCTGGGTGGAGTCTAGCAGGACTCCAATAAACTCTATCCTCTAAGTGGGGGTTATAGTTGACTTTACCATGTTCAGAATGAGGCCAAGTCTGAGGAATGGCAAGACCACTCACATGGTCCTCCACTTGGGCCTGAGATGGGCCCTCGATTAGCCAGTTGTCCAGGTAGGGAAATACCTGCACCTGCTGCTTCTGTAGGAATGTTGCCACAACCGCCATGCACTTGGTGAATACCCGAGGGGCCGCCAAGAGGCTGAAGGGGAGGACCATGAACTGATAGTGGATGTTTACCACGAATCGAAGAAATCTTCTGTGGGATGGAATTATGGAGACGTGAAAATGTGTCCTTCAAAGTCTAGGGCAGCATGCCAGTCCCCCAGATCCAGAGAGGGGATGATGGATGTCAGGGAGACCATGCAGAACTTCAACTTCTTTATGAATCTGTTGAGGTTTTGCAGGTCTAAAATAGGCCTGAGCCCACCCTTAGCCTTGGGAATTAGGAAATAACAGGAGTAGAAACCCTTGCCCCTTAATTCCAGAGGGACAGGGCAGGTGGGTCAAGAATATCTCAATTCTGCCATGCTCATGACCCACCAGTCTGAGGTTATTTGGGGCCAAGCACGGTAGAAAAGGGATAGATGGGTCACAAAAGGTGGGAAAGGATCTGGGATGCGGACTGGTGCGTCGCCCCAGGGCACACCTTCAAAAAGTTTTATTGGAAGCCGGAGACTGCCTCGTCAAGCCCAGGCCCTGGTTCGAGGATGACTGCGGAGGCCTTTGCCTATTACTCCTACCCCGTTTCCTGCTATAGTCCTGTCTCTGCTGAGAGGGGTAGAAGCGAGGCGGGGGCTGAGACTTAAAATGCTTCCTCTGCAGGGCTGGCATGTGGAGGCCCAGTGACTTTAAGGTTGCCCTAGAGTCTTTTAAGCTCTGAAGCCTAGAGTCCATCTGTTTTGTGAACAGACCCAAGCTGTCAAAGGGCAAGTCCTGAATGGTCTGCTGTGCCTCTGGTGGGAGGCATGAGACCTGCAGCCACAAGCTTCAGCACGTAACAATGGCAGTGGACACTGTGCAGGTGGCCAAGTCCGCCGCGTCCAACGCAGCCTGCAAGGAAGTCCTTGCAATCGCCTTACCCTCGTTGATAACAGCTCCAAAGTCGGATCGGGAGTCTGTTGGAAGGAGCTCCTTAAACTTGGACAGAGTTCCAAGAATTAAAATTATAGCGGCTAAGCACCGCTTGCTGATTAGCAATTTGAAGCTGGAGCGCCCCCATGGAATAGACTTTACGGTCAAAGAGGTCCAGCTTCTTTGCCTCTTTGGATTTTGGTGGAGGGCCTTGCTGTCCTTGCCTTTCCTTGGCGTTGGCCATGTCCACTACCAATGTACCCTGTTGAGGATGGATGAAGAGATATTCATACCCCTTGCAGAGTACAGAGTATTTCCTTTCCACCCCCTTTGCCGGGGTGGAATGGAGGCGGGAGTTTGGAAGAGGATCTTTGTGGTATTCTGAATGGTCTTGATCAAAGGCAAGGCCACCCTTGACGGCCCTTCTGGCATCAGAATATCCACCATGGGATCTGTCTTCGGATACCTCTTCTGCCTGAAGACCTAGGTCTGAGCTATTCTTCTATTCAGCTCTTGATGAGCCCTATTGTCCATGGCCGGGAAAGAGGCAGACGAGCCCACTACTACCTTGTCTGGGGAGGAAGATGAAGACACCCCCATGGGCACAAGTTCCTCCTGACCCTCCAATTCACGGGGTTCCTCCCCACCATGATGCTGGGTATGTGGTGACAGGCAGTGCCGGCTGCCACCTTGGTGCTGACTGTGGTGCCGACTGCAGTGCCGGCCTTGGTGCCAGGTTGGGTGTCAGGCTCTGATCCTTTTGGAGGTTCCCTTACAATCAAGGAAAATGGGAGGCCCTGCCTGTCCAAGGCAACAGACAGGGACATAGAGCTTGGCCCCTGAGCTTGATGGCATGCCCAGGGGGTCCAAAATGGTCATTGCGTTGGAGCCTGTCATTGAGGAGGCCAGCGATTCACATGGACGTGGTGTGCCTCCTCCCGCTGGGAACGAGAATGGTGCCAGCTCCACCTGGAGATATGACTCTGACTCCGAGGTGGAGTCCAACCTTGAGGACCACAGGGGTGCTGTGGCGGACGGTGCTATAGAGCGCTGCCAAGGAGAATGGTGCCCCGGTTTGCCCTTGGAGAGAACTGGCCCCTTGTGCAGCGCCGGCACTGGTTCCGGTGTCGGAGACTGCTGGGCCGTTGTCTCTATAAAGGTCCCTTGTGGCCCCAAATGTATCTGGGGTAGATGGCATGTCCAACTCTCCCACCTGGCTCTCCCACGCCGGGGAGTCCAATGGGACTGGACTCGACAGTTCTGCCTGCGTGGCCGGAGTCAACGGTGCCAGTTTCGCCTGAGCAGGAGCGGAATGTCCCTGGTTGGGAGGAGGCCCCGTCAGGGAAACCGCAAGGTAGTACGGACCAGTGGAGACCCAGAGACGGCCCCCAGCATGAGCAGAAGCCCCCAAGAGAAGGAGGGGAGCCCAGTCCAATAGAATCAGGCCAGATCGGTCCCGCACACGAGTGTTTTGGGCAGGACCAAGCTGATGACCCTCTTTATGCAAACGTGAGGGAGGAGGTAGTAAAGGTAAATGGCGTGCCAGAAGAAGGAGAAACCAAAGGCCCAGGGCCATACTATATAATCAAACAGGATCTGTTGTACCGGGTAGTGCCAATATGGAAGGGAAGTAGTAGAACAGCTCTTGGTGCCAAGAAGGCACACACAGGACTGTATTAGAGTTAGTTCACAGTCATCTGTTTGGGAGACATTTAAGAGCAGACAAGACCCTGGATAGAGTCCTAAGGAGGTTCTACTGGCCGGGGGTTCGGGCAGAAGTCCAGCGCTATTGCGAGGACGGCAAAAAGGAATTCAGCCTACAAACGCACGCCTCGGAGGTAGGACTTGGGGCCGTCCTTTCACAGATGGTGGGGGATGAGGAGCACACAATTCTTTACCTCAGCCGAAAGCTCCTGCCCAGGGAACAACGGTACACCGTAGTAGAAAAGGAATGCCCAGCGGTTAAAAGGGGCATGGATATTCTACAGTACTACCTACTTGGGCGGCGGTCCTTGTGATGGACCACGCCCCACTCCAATGGATGCACACAAACAGGGAGAGGAATGCACGAGTGACTAGATGGTTCCTATCCCTACAATCTTTCGACTTCCGGATACAGCATAGCGTCAGAAGCCAACACAGCAACGCGGACGGCCTGTCACAACAACACTGTTTCTCGTCCCAAGTAGCCCAACCCCATGGTGTTGAGGGGCCGCGGAGCGCGGAATATGTGATATAGGAGGGCCAGGGAGTAGTGAGAGAGTGGTAGAAGGGAAATAGGAACCTAATAAAACCCCGTTTCAGGCAGTCAGGGAGGAGAAAGAAGACAGGCCTGGAGCTTGGAGGTGTGTTGTGAGATCTGAAAGACTAGAGAAGTGAAGTAAGGGAGACTCCCTCCCCCAGCGTCTAAGGGCCGAAGGTACCCCACCCAAAGGGGGAAGAGGGTAAGAACCCGCAGGGGTTGAGAGGGGCTGGGGCTCAGAATGAGGAGCAAACCCAGGCCCCACCCCTGCTTCCCTCCTCTACCACCTTCCTGGGACACTAGCACCCCAAGAGCAGGGGGAAGGGGTGGCATCTTAGCCTCCCCCGCCAAGAAAAGCACAGGACCCACCATACTAACATCGGCCATCTTGCCACACTATTTACAAAACCAAAAAAAGGGAATGCTAGGGAAGAAGCTCCAATGACCGTCACTGGCAGTAAGGAGGAACTGAAGAAGCGGCGGGTTGGCAAGGCCCTATATACACTGCCATAAAGGCACCACTCCAAGGGGCTCCACAGCCGACTCAACAGGTACCACTAGGGGAAAAACCTTCTGACGACTGTGCATGTGGTGCACACATACCTACTCGGAATTGACATGAGCAATCACTCAAAGAACTGAAGGTGCTGTTCTTAGACTCTCTGCATTCAGCCTTGTTATGCACAGAGTGCTCCCTCTTTCAACAGCAGACTGTCATTTATTACTCCTGTCATTGGCCTTGTTCAGAATATTGCTTAAAATACCCATATCTTGCATCATTTTTACCTTCACTGGATTTCAAAAGCAACAGGTTTATCTACTTTCTACATTCAATGATATATGCTTGAACTCGAGGAGGGCAATTATGCTCCTAATTGGAACCAATATGCAAAACCAACACTCCTACCAGTCTTAACATCAAATTATTATTATTACCCTTTTAATATAACCAAAATAATACATTGTGGGGATAAACTAATGCCTGACATCTGAAACTTCAAATTACTCAAACTACCATGAATACTGATTTGTTGATATGTCCAATAGCAATTACATTACCATCCTCCATTCCTAATACAAACCAAATGCATATATTGCACTCATATGTTGCATAAGCCATGAGAATTATAGAAACCTGGTTTCCTACTAGAGAAGTGTACCACACTGTGTACCACACAGTGGTCTTATCTTGTGATTTGTCTATTACAGCACTTCAACTAATCTAGGCAGGGCCTTTTTATCATTTTTTTAATTAAAAAAAGATTCAAGAAGGCTAATGTAATGATTACCATTCATAATAGACAAGGAAAGGAAGTTTGATGGAAAACAAATCAAAATCCACCACAAATTTTGTTAACTGGAAAAGTTTTTAACCCTCGTTCATGGCTAAATGACTAGTATAAAAGGTGCCAGTCACTGTAGTATGTATGTATTTGTGGCATTTCTAAGGTGTTTAACTCTGGTATTCAAGCATTGCATAGTTCTAGGATGTAGGTGCCAGATAAATATTTAAAGATTATAAAGGAATTTTCAGTTAAGAGCTCTGCTCTCTGCTGCATGGATCAGGTGCTCTTCATAGATGTTTTGCATCCTCATCTTTTCCTCCCCCCTTTATTTTTCCTTTCATGAGGAGTGCAAGATTATGTCATTGTGGGAAGACTTCTGAAGAGGTGGATCTCACATCGTTGTTTAAACATGGTAAGACTCTAGGATTCATCTTGATGTCTGACAGCACGTTGTCTTATAGTTTAGAGCCTTCTATTGCGGATGCCCTGCCTTCTATTAGGTGGGTCTTCTACCCTGGTCACACACAGATTCCCTACCTCCAATGAATTTAGTGTCTTGGTGGGTCACAATAGAGAAACTGTCTGCAAGAGAACAAGCTGGAGTATGGCAAAGGGTCTCAAAGATTAGGACTACAATCTTGAATTGGATCTGAAGTTAAATGGGGAGCAAATGGGACACTGACATTTGGTGTTGCTGGTCTTTCCTCCATAGGAGGCCGGCTGCTGTATGTTGCATGAATCAAAACTTGTAAGTGGCCTTCATCTTTAGCCCTAGGTGAAGCAAGTCACAGTACTCAAATTGGGAGATGAAAGAGTGGAGCACAACTGTCTGGTCCTCATCGGAGAGGAATGGGCACGATCTCCTTCCCAGCAGAAGGGGGAAGACAATCTTTCTTTTTACTGTTGCTGTGTGTGTCTAAGAGCACTGGTAAACCCAACATGAGCCCACCACGGTGCACTATTTTGATAACTGGTGTGCAAAAACTCTCAATAGTGATGGGGACAGAGATCTCAAATATAGAAACACACTGAAAAAGAAGAGACATATTGAGCTTTGAGAGAACTCTCGGCAACGTAAAGCAGTTACCATTCACAATTCTCTCAGATATATCAGACAGGAATGAATCAAGCCAGCTTGGTGCTTCATCATCTATTCCAGCTGTCTCATATATGTGAGGCCATTTAAAACAATGCTGTAAAATCAGCCCCTGTTGTGTGCCCTATCTCACCAGAGGTTGGTTGAAATGCTTGTGTAGTACTCTCATGCTCCTGTTCAGTATGAAGCTGCTTCATGCTGATTGAGTGCAATGGAGTGTCAGTAACTTGAGCCCCTCAAAATAGAAGAGATTTTGATTCTTCATCATCATATTAATTGGGGTGCATTAAAGGTTCTCCCCTCCTATTTAACAAGAAACCTACATCCACTATTCCCTTAAATTCTTGCTCAAATGCACACCAGCTTTGGGGACAGTTCTTTAAAAACCACAGTATTACTGTTAGTGAAAATAGCATAAATACTACAAAATAAAATGTGTATTAATAAGAAAAATAATCACATTGCTGCTCTTATTTATAATTTGTTAACCATTATCACTCCAAATAGGCCCCTTTTGGAATAGTTTTTTTCATAAGACAGGAATCCTATTAATTGTAAGCGAATATAAAATGTATATTCTTGTTAAGGAATGATACACCATAACAAATCAAAAGCACCACAAATTCCAAGGGTGAGTCATACAATTGTTTCATCCAAAAACAACAAAATGTATTAGAGTCCTTAGGAGGCACTATTTCAATTAAACTAATTATCTTCCTGGTAGCACCATAATCCTAGCTCTCAGCACTAAGTAATGTAGATCTTGTAGAGCTTTAGGTATTTGATATGTTACCTCTTATTCTAGGAAGTGCTTGAATCTGAATCCAGGTATTGTCACATAAAAAGTTCTCAATTTACATTAACATTTTAAAAAGGTAAACTGAACCACTTGCTATTAAAGAAAAATAGTTTGAAATCCTAAATCATTTAAGACATATATAGACAATCTACAAATATCCACAACTTTAAAGCCACATTGACACATCACTTTATAACTAAGATGGTAGTCTTACTGGATGCTAGCCATCCTTGTCTACAATTTTGCTTTGACTAAAAGGAACATTTTCGTATTCTTAATAGTTTTCAAAGTAAAAGTAACTAACATTCCTTTATGACTGACAAAAAATTGCTGCACTCTATGGCTTTAAAGAAATAAAACCAGCTACTACACTAAAAAAACAAAAATACAAACTGATTAATTACTATATATTTTGTATAGTTAGTTCTGAAATTTGTTTCCAAAAACTAAATGCTCATACTGTACCTGAATTTCAGCTATTGCCAAATTTAAGTCACAAAGCCAGTTCTTTTTAAACTGTCTTGCCTGAAATCTTCAACAAGAGAAAATTGTTATAGTTACCTGTTTGAGAGTATAGTACTTTGTTTTATCACTAAAAAAAAAAAAAAAAAAAGAATACTGCACAAATCATTTTCAAATATTTTACTAGACTACTTATCATATTTCTCAAAAATATTATTCTAGTGAGAAAACTATTTCCACAGAAAAAGGCATTAACTTGCAATAGGAAAGATTTATCTCGATGTAACTATCAATGAAAAGGCAGTGATAAGACAAAATGTAAACTTAGTTTCGTATATCCCACTAAGTTCTATAACAGTCTCAAATGATGTCAAATTACATGAGGAAGTGTGATCTAGTGAACAGAGCAAGTGCATGGTTGTAAGGTGTCTTTTTCTGGCTCTGCAACTGACATTCTGTGATACCTTGCACAGCATACTTAACTGGGCATCAGCTTCCTTCTCTGTAAAAATGATACAACCTACCTCACACAGGTGTTGTAAATAATTTAAAACACTGAGTTCATTAGATGATTTTCCCAAGGTCACACCGTAATTTGTGCATGCTACTCCCAGCTGTGCTAATCAGATTTAATAATCATGAATGCTGTGGAAAATCTAATAAATAACAAACAAAAATCCTGATTCCCATTACTTGGTGTCAGCATTCTCCATTAAACTGGGAGCCCTTTTAAATATCATGAGCATGTAGTTACTGAATAATTAAACTTCTGATTTTTGTACAAAGTGTATAAATTTGCACCTTTTAATCATGCTTTCTAGTTAGTAACAATCCAAAAACTGGAATATACTTTCAGTCTGTTCTTTACATAATTTTGCATTAAATGAAAACCAGAAGAAACCATTAAATATATTTTGCACATTAACTATAAAATAATTCCCTAAACTAAATACGCACCTTGATTTCATGTTCAAAATAACATTAATTTCTTGACTGGAAACTTGCAGTTGGTGAAGGAACTTAACAATACAGTTAAAATGTTCAAGCTCAAAAACCATCCCAGCATCAAAAAGCTGTAGCATCAAAAGAAAAAAAATGCAGATGTACATACAAATTAGCATCTCTGATATATTTCCAGAACCAAGTAGCAAGAACAATGGAGGCTATAACATAATAGCCTAAGAAATAAAGGTGCGAGAAAAGATTTAAAAAAACAAAGGATAAAGAGGAACCTGTACAAAGAGCCTAGCTACATTAGAACAAAGATGTTTATTTTAATTCAATCTTTAAAATTTCATTGTCCAGGTTTTAAAAGTAGGCAAGATGTTTTTGTGAAACTGCCACAGAGGAGGAGATCATTGAAAAAAGTCATACCTTATAAAAGATATCTATTAATGAAGGCATAGCATCTCTTATATTCATGGAAGCCACATGCTCAAACACCTTCAGGAATACATCAACAGCTGGCTAAAAAAAAAAATATATAGTATTAAAAAAAATCCTAATAGTTTAATCATTTTTCTCCTGTAAAGATTTTAGAGTTTTCATAATAGTAGTTTATGAGTTGCCTTATGCAGAGTTTTGTTTTTCAGAACTAAGTCCACGTAAACAAAACAGAAAACTTATTACAGTTAACTTAATGAGTTTTAGGAGAATTATGATCCCATGAATCCTATAGACTTTCAAAATGTTTCATGGCCACTTACCAGCATTTTAATCATTACAGCAACATTTAACAACTGAAATACTTCTTTCAACAAACAACACTTGATCAAAGAAATGAGAAGATCATTCAGCACTTGTGAATCAAAATGCACACCAGGAGCAACTTCTCTGTAGTAATTCATAAATATCTGGACTGAAAAAAAAACCAACAACAAATGAAACAGTCAATCCTATTTGCAGGTATCTGACATTCTTAAGTATTTAAACAACTTATTTCATGAAACAGAAGTTATTTCTTAATACAGGAACTATATTAAAATACAAAAGTGAAAACAAAATATTTTGCGACAAATTCGGTGAGTTTAGTTGCAATAATGGGAGCCAGACTGACTCAGATTCCTGAATTATCCATAAAACAGATACTGTAAAAGGATCAGCAGTGCCATACTATACTGCCACACAGACGAGCCTCCACCATGCACTGGAGAACACTTAAGAGAAGGAAGAGTTCAACCTCCATATCCATTTAGTGACTGGGAACTCTGCTGAGATGGACAAGAAAGATACAATGCAAACTGAGATGGTGTTTGTTATGTCAACACCTGTCCACTAACTGGACCTATTTCACACAGGCCACACAAGTGTCAGACAGCAATCACTTTTTGTCACTCCCAAGATCAGGTATTAATCAGAGGGAATACTAGAGATTAAAAGATCCATATTCTATTATCAATCCGCAGAGCCACTCAGCTTTGCTCATCATATTTTCATTGAATCACAGAAACTAGCAATGAAAAAGATATTACTAGAAGATCTATTACTATTCTACAGTAAATTTAGTCCAGCCTCACTGGAAATACAGGAAATCTGACTAGAGCACTTGTTCCAATCTGATTTAAAATGCCCCAAACAATATGGCTTTCACCACTTTGGGAAAACAATTTAGCAACACCTCCCACTGTCAGCAAGCATTCCACCTGACATTAAGTTTATGTTTCCTCTCAAAGAAACACTGTCAACTTAAAGTCAGACTTCCATCTGAATACTTTTCATCTACTATTGTAAGTAAGGTCGCTAAAAATAAAATTGACAATTTTTCTCTATGCATTTTGTGCCTCAGACAACATTTGGCATATAGTTAGTTTCGCTGTTTCCCAACATAGTCAATCTCCTCTTGTTTGTTTGAGCCTTCTACATAGAAATAGGAAAGAGATAAACATTTTAACACACAAGACAATGATTTATTTGACCAAAATTTCAAGAGACTTGGAAGCATTATAATTCCCTTAATCTGCCTTTTTTTTTTAAACAAACTATATTTCAAGTTCAATTTGATCCCATTACTCCGTTATAATTCTCCTGTTTCTTGTGTACCAATCTATGACCATAAGCCTGCAACTGAATAATGCGAGCAGAGAATTCCACTTCCACGGAGCTCTGTATGCGTACATAGGTATGTCTATATGGATCTGATTCCAGGATCAGGGCCTAAAATTGCTGTCCATCCTTGGCATTTGCACCCTTCAAATACCTGTACAGTGTTATATTCTTCACGCTATCTCAGAAATCACGCTATGCACATTTAGCTTTTTTAGTCTTCATCAGAAATCCATTCATCCAAACAGTCTTAACCCTATTCTTTAAACTCCCTGTAGTGATGTCATGATATGGTAAAAAAACAAAACAAAACAAACAAACAAAAACCCTGAATGTATCTGTCATCAAATACAAAAATGCCTTAATCATAATTGTATGATTACTGCTTGGTTTCACTAGAGGGCAGAGTTTGGATGCCTTAACTGCGTTTTTTTTACCTTAACATGTTTGAATTTCTTTTAAATGTAACCTTAACTCTGAATTTCCTAGGTCTGTAATGCTTGGTTTTGGAATGATTACATCCAAATATTTTGTAATATTTTTTTTATCTTTAAGTGTTGATATGCACTCTCAACCTAACTTTATCTTAGCATAGTTTGTCTAGGAATACGTTTAGGACCGCGTACAGCCATAAGTCTACAGCAGAACACCCGTCAATGGGAGGTTTGCACAAAAAAGGACCAATCATGATTCTCTTGCATTAACTAACATGTTATCATTACTCATTGTGATTTCAGACAACTAGTCTGTCTCTCTGCTCATGACTCCTGTCCTGAACTACCTTTATAAATCACTATATTACACATTCATTTTCTGTTATATCATACCTGAACGTTGTAGCAAACTTGATTCATTGATATTTATATACGTCTTAAGTATTGCCATGCAAATCTAGAAAAACATAAGCAGAATCCATTACAACAGTGTAAGCTGTATTCCAACATATGAGTAATCTGAATGTCAATTTTATATTGCAAGTAAGCATTAGGTTGCTTCTGGTTGATTAAATTACATCTGATGACAATGAATGCATGATAAACTAGTTGGCCTATAGTCAAAGCAGTGCTAAAGCAGGACAGATACTGTCAACTTTAAAAGATTTTGGATGGCTGCTTTGGGACCTTTCTGAAGGAATTGTTGGGAATAATTGCATGTGTGTATAAATAGACCTATATCAGAATTTCCCACACAGATATTTGCATCAAGCAGGAGAAAAGATTGGAAATAAAAAAGGCTACCATGGTATTATCAGAGTTCACTCAAAGGTGAAAACAGGCATTCAGGAAAGGGAACAGATAAGGGTAGAAAACACAAGTGTGGAAGAAAAAATGTAGACACCCCAAGTCAAAAGGATGTCCAGAAATAAAATTGAGAGGAATGCACATATTACTTTGTTTTCCCATAAAGCAATATAAGGCAAGGCATTTAAGTGAGCTCAGAAAATTGACTTGAAGTTATTTCACTACAGACCAATGCCAGTGATAAAGAGCCTTTTAAAATAAATTATTTTGAAAGATTAAAATTAGGTATTAAAATATTTTGTCAAGAATTTCATTTGAAGGATCTTAAAATGCTTTAAAACATTAATGAATTTAGCTTTGCAATATAAAAGTATTCTCCTGTAATTTTACAGATGAAGAGACCAAGGCACAGTCAGATTAAAAGGACACTGTCAACTTGAAATCTTGTATTCAGTGTTGTTGTAACCGTGAGACAAGAAGGGGGGTGAGGTAATATCTTGTATCAGACAATCTTCCATTGGTGAGGGAGACAAGCTTTCAAGCTCTGTGTAAACTTGAAAGCTTGTCTCTTTCACCAACAGAAGTTGGTCCAGTAAGAGATATTGCCTCACCCACCTTCTCTCTCTCTAACTTGAAATCTTGTCAGTTTAAAAAAAAAAAAAAGTTTCAGGTACAATTTCCTTTCCAATTTTTGTGGATTTACAACATATTCCCCCATATTTAAAAGTCTTTTGCTCCCCTATTGTTCTGTGAAAGACCCACAAAAGGGAACTGACTGACTATTCCAGCAAATAGTGAGACTGAAAATACATAAGTATGCTATCAAATATACAAAGTGAATTTTTTTTGCTGTATCCTTCATTTATAGTCTTGTGTGTTACTTGTAGCAACTACAAGTAACAAAAAATAGATAGTTTAATTTTGAAGTTGACGTGTCTCTTCCAGTAGCTTGTCTAAGATGATACGGTGAGTTAATGTCAGAACCAGAGCTATGACTTAACTATAAGTCAATCTTTTTTCCCTAAAAAAAAATTAATATCTGCAGATCAGCAAGGCTGATAGTCAAAGAATCAGACAATCTTAACACTTTAGAATCTCAGTACTCTAACTTATTATAAATAAAACCCATGGAAAACATCAAAAATATGAGTTTGTATTTAATTTTTTTAGTAGCTATCAGTACCACCTTTTGTTAAGGCTTAAAAAGTTCCCTTTTGGAAAAAAATCACATGGGATCTTTTACTGTTAAAAAAATGCAATGTCACTTGGTATGGATGAGCTAATTTAACCCAATCTAAAAACCCAGGTGGCTGAGGGCATTTAAAACAAATTTTTAGCACAGGCCGAAAGTATGTAAATTAATTTGCTTTCTTTTGGAATCTATTTTCCTCCTCCTTTGGACTGATGCCCAAAAATACCAAGACTGCATCTGGAGCAATCATTGTTCCAAATATTAGTCAGATTGCTTGGAAAATCCAGTTGCAGGAAGGTTTAATCATGGGACAAGTCCACATTACATGCATAAAAGAGCCTAATTGTGAGCCTCATTTCCAGCTTGTACGAGACTTTCCTTAATTGTGTCAATTTACAAGGAGTATAACTGAATCTATGGACCATGTACAAATGGGAAGTCTACATTTAGAGTTAACTGTAATAAACTTAGATGGGAGAGGATATATAAACTTAAATTTCTATGGAGAATTTAGTCCAAGCCTGCCTCTATGATATAGTCTTATTGAATGATGGACAGGGACAGTAGCTTTTGGCATCTGAAAATGCAATGGATTTTAAAGTCCTTGATTCCTGTATGAAAGTGTTTCAATTGAAAAAACAACAAGGAGTCCTTGTGGCACCTTAGAGGCTAACAAATTTATCTGGGCATAAGCTTTCGTGGGCTAGAACCCACTTCATCGGATGCAAGAAGTGAAAAATAAAGGAGCAGGTATAAATACATGAAAGGATGGGGGTTGCTTTACCAAGTGTGAGGTCAGTCTAACAAGATAAATCAATTAACAGCAGGATACCAAGGGAGGAAAAATAACTTTTGAAGTGGTAAGAGTGTGACCTATTACAGACAGTTGACAAGAAGGTATGAGTAACAGTAGGGAGAAATTAGTATTGGGGAAACGTATTTTTCACTTCATGCATCCGGTGAAGTGGGTTCTAGCCCACGAAAGCTTATGCCCAAATAAATTTGTTAATCTCTAATGTGACACAAGGACTCCTCGTTGTTTTTGCTGATACAGATTAACACAGCTACCACTCTGAAACCTGTCACCATGTCTCAATTGAGTCATTAATTTGTAGAATACAGACAGTTTCAGAAAGAGCCACATCGACTCTAATTTTAAAAAGTTGACAACATATACTTCTCCATGCATGAGTAATTTTGAGGAGATCAATATGGAGGAGTCCAGAAGAATTTTAATGACAACACTGGATTCTAGACTAGGAGTTGATGTATCCATCAGCAAAATAGGTCAATTGAAGCCTAGAAGTTAGCAACATTTAAAAATCAGAATGTTCCGATTTGAAGTGGGATTGGAAATCATGCTGTTTATTAAAGGCTCCTGTTGATTCCACGTATTGGTTCCTTTACACAGGGCGTAATTTTATGAAAGAGCAGCCAACATGATTGTGTTTCATATGGGAACAACTGATTAGCATGGCAGATCTCTAAGGATCACCACACATACAATGATCCACTACATTAAAAATAATAATAATCGATAGCACATATGAATTCATTTAAGGCACTACATTAGGATGAGGACTCGAAGAATGTGTTAGTCTGAAGCTTCCCTAGTTTGTATTCAAATGAAAACACAGTGAAGGTTCATAGATTGATACAGAATTGATTGACAGAATAATAAGGGCAGCAGTAATTTGCAGGAGACATTTCTTTTAACAGATGCAAAATAAAGACCCAGTGAAGTTACTGGGCAAGACAAAGAAAGGGCACTACTGGCATAAAGTCAGGAAACAGTTCTTAAAGTAAAAGACAAAGCAAACCTACAATCATATTTCTAATGAAAAGCTAACATTTCAAAAGCTACACTGTGCATATTTGTACATTTTCCATTTGACTGTAATGGAAAACAGCCATCCATGCCAGAGTTTGAAGTGGCATGTAGTCTAAGTATCAGGGGGTAGCCACGTTAGTCTGTATCTACAAAAACAACAAGGAGTCGGGTGGCACCTTAAAGACTAACAGATTTATTTGGGCATAAGCTTTCGTGGGTAAGAAGTGAGGTTTTTACCCACGAAAGCTTATGCCCAAATAAATCTGTTAGTCTTTAAGGTGCAACTCGACTCCTTGTTGTTCATGTAGACTAAGTTTATGTATTATAGAAATTTCTGTACAGACTATAGATGGGCACAAAGAGGAGTTTATTTGTAATACCTGTTCTTGGAAGATATTAATACATTATTTATAATTTGATCAATGCACACAAACAGAACTGAACTGTTTAGAACAAATCTCTTAGCAGTTAAAACTTCTCATCAGCAGGTGGTATGTATCTACTGTGCCCAATGAAGCTTCACAGCCAGTAACTGTCTGCTCCTTTTATACCAACTGAAACAAAAATGAAAACAGAAGTCCTTTGTGACTATGAGGTATTAAGATTTGAAAGAAATATTCTTTTCTCCTCCAAATATCAAGATTCACTGTTTCTATCAGTGGGCTCTTTTGCCCCACTGAACATTAGTACACACCAGATTCATAGCCAGAGACAGGCTAATGGCTACTCTACTTGGAAGCCCTGCCCGAAACAATGTTTCTAGGATAGTAATATATTCTAATTGATAAGATTGTGCATTCCACTATATTAAAAAACCCTTAATCTTGTATCTGTTACATTTTGTAGACAATGGAATTGGTCAAATGAGGCCAAAATAATCTCTCCCTTCAAGGCCAGATTAATTACTGGTAGCAGCAGGATTTTAAACAGCACGAAGACTCCAAACAAGTATCTAAACAGAACTGCAGCCAGGAAAGTGGGTGGCACTATATGCAGTAGCTTTCTGCCAGTTTCTGCATCTACTGAAGTTTGTATATTTAAAAAAATTTATTGACAGATGACTATGTAGCCAATTCACAAGTCTCAGAGGCATGAGACTTTTCTGCACAAAATAAGGCTAATCTTGTCTGATAATCAGTTGCTGATTCAAGAGGTTTAATACCTTTAGAATTCTAAGCTTTGATACAGAGTTTTAACCATTAAATGAAGAACGTTACAACTTTAGTCCTTTTAACTGCTGAATGACAAACTGAACAGAGGATCTAGCCCTATCTATATGTTCTAACTGCCCTTCATATATCCAGTCAATGCAATTCTTTTTCCATAGCAAATGTTTTATAACACAAGGAAGGAAGCACCATCTTTTAATTAGGAATGAAGATTGGAGCATATAAGAAGGGAAAATTTAATACTAGGACTCCATAGACAAGATTAGTAGTTCAGAAGTTAGTCACAGTGAAGTAGCTGCTACTAAGAAAGTTAACTTGATAGAAAGGTAAAATAGCATAGAGTTTCACAAAGAGATCTTAGGGCATCCACAAGAGGGTTAAATTTTCCATTGCTCTCCTTGCTGGATTTCCTAAGGATTAAGGAATGCCACTACTCAATCTTTTCATATAGGACAGTGAGGAAATCAAAATTGATTACTTACCCAACATACTTGAGAAAGCAGAGGCATGTTTGACTATAACTATTTAGGTAGGAAATTTAATATCTAAGGAATTTTAGCAGGTCTGGCTTACGAATTTTTCCTCTTCAATTTACCTCATAGCTGGTGGTATTCTGACTTACACTTGGAGGCTTCTACTGATTGCCACCAGCTATACACTGAGTGGCTGTGATGAACTGGAGCTATATCTGTGCAACTTATGAATTATGACTGATATTGTTAAGTTGTAATATGAAAAACTGCTATTATGAGTGTCTATCTGTATATGGCTCCACCATTGCTGACAGGGATTTGTAGCATGTACACCCCAGACGAATACAAAGAAAAATATTTAAGATTAACAACAGTAATTAGACATGAGAAAGGTTATGCAAAAAAGCAGCTGCATCTTTAGAAAAACCAGTTTAGCTGACTCATCTGACGGGAGGGGAAAAAAGCAGTGTAAAGTTAGCAGGCGAACAAGAGAGGCCAGGTGACCAGGAGGGATTTAAAATGAAGAAACACTAGGGACTAGACAAGAAGAGGAATCATGGGGGAAGAGAGCAAGGTCACAGAAGTTGGGTGAGGAGCTCCAAAAGTGAGGGTCACCCAGCATGTAGCAGCCTCATGTAGTAGGGAACCCTGCTTGCTTTCCTGAGCCCAGACAACTCCAAGGACCCTGGACAAATCAAAGGACTTGGACCTCAGCCCAAAGAATGCCTGGATTGGTGAGGAAACTGAGGCAGGGACATGAGTTTAGTGTTTATTGCTTTGTATGATCTATACTCCCCTGTGCTTTACATGACTGAATATAAAAGAACAGAAAGGTGTTAAACTGTACAAAGTGTCTGTGTTGACTGCTTCAGAAAAGCTGCATGTCCCTGAGAGTGTTAAAATGTAAACTGGAAGCTTCACACCTTTGGAAGAGGGGTGTACTTAAGTAATTGGAGTATTTTGGGAGTCAGCACTGGATCTGGAGGCCTAAGACAGGTGGGCTGAAGACCCCCAATTCTGAAAAGGGATAGCAGACACTCAGTGCCAGGGAGGCCAAGTGAGGAACCAGTGCTGCAGCCTGCAGGGGCTTTGCAAGCTTAACACACTCCAGGGGATCCAGAGTGCACAAGCGTGACTTCCCCTCACAGTAGTCCTAGTGGGTGGCCAGGAGGGGACAGTTGCCAGGATCTGTGAGAATGGCCAAGTGAGATTCCCCAACATTAGAGGCTTCATTCAAAGTGACTGATTTTCAAAGATTCAGGGATGGGATAACGAGCTCAATCTGTTTTGCTGTTCACCATATTAAGAATGAGTTCATTTTGCTGGGAACTTTTATGCTAATGAAGGCTGATCTTGACTGCTTTGCTGAAGAGAGAACAAATTCTTTCGAGGGCTTCATGAAACCGGCCTCAAACTAGAATATTATGAAACTGGCATTTCCAAAAGACAGGTTAGACTGTACAATGGGAACAAGACTAACACATCAGTTTGATACTTAAGTCTTCTCTTTTGACAGAAACACTTTTTGTAATCTCAAATCAACTAGTATGTAGATGTTTCTGTGATTATTAGAGGACTTGTGAAAATGTTTGTTATCCCTTTATTGCAGGAGAAAGACAGTTGCTGCTATTTCCAAATGTCTAATGGATTAATTTGGAAATCCTCCAAGGAGGGGCAGATATGAATTCCCTTTTTTCTGAGGTCTACCACTAAAACCACACACACTTTGATGAATATTTGGCCAAGTATAGCAAGACCAAATATTAGAGCCTTATACCAATAGTGGTCTTGGTCGTATCAGAAGTGGAGCTATTTCCTGTGTGAGGTTCTTATTGGAATATATAGATATGCTTACCTCATGTAAATACAGTATAGGTGACTGTTCTGAGAAATGGATGCAAGGATATACCTTAGTGTTTCTAGTTTGTATTTCAATTTCCTTATAATATATTTTTGTTCAAGTTCTTTAGACATAAGACAGTCTGATCCCCCTAGATTGTACGGGCAGGAAAAAAAAAAGACAGTAAATTCCTTGATTGCAGGGCTGATTCTATTGCTCAGCTCTGCAGCACATATATAATTACTTCTCTGGCTTGAGTGTATTTGGTATTATATGGAGTGGGGGAAGGAATCGGTTGTGTAACATCCTCTGAAGGTCTAAGGTATAAACCTTGCTCATATTATGGAGGCCCCTCTTTATGGGAAATACAGAAGTTACTGTTTCATGAAAACAGCTCAGAATCTACCTTCTCTAATCTCAGCTTCACTCTTCTCTGGAATAGTTGTCTCCTCTGTCTATCAAAGAAGGCGAGTAGGCATTCATTCTGAACCTACACCTTCTGGCCTAGTTTAAAATCCCTTTTCTGTTTCCTAAATGAAGGAAACTTCCCAACTGACACCAACAGAAAAGAACAAGATTATGGCATGTAAAACGTTGATAGAAATCAAGAGGAGTACGAGTGAACTGAAGGACCAAATACCCAAAGACATAAAAGGAGAAAATCGATGAGAGTGGTATGCTGGTCTACCAGGGATTAAAGACAGCAATCAAGGGGGATAGGGGAAACGATGCAAAAAATCCATTTAGCTTCTCTGCAATGTTAATCACAAATGATACTGGGGAGATATCTATCCCCAGACCTATTCTTTTCATGTAACAAAAAGAAGGCACTGTCAGACTCAGATGTCAAAGGAGGAAATGTAAAGAAGCTGATAAAGAAAAAACAAGTACTAGGATCATCTGGTATTCATCCAAGGATTCTGAAGGAATTTAAGAACGAAGTGTCTGAGTTGCTAACAAACATATGCAATCTTTGATTAAAATCAGCTAATACACGAGACGCATGGAGGATAGAGAATATTGTGCCTATCTCTAAGTAAAGTGTGAGGGATAATTGGTAGGTATTACAGCCCTATTTCAGTACTAGGAAGTGTGTTTGAAACCATTATTTAAATAGAGTTATAAAACAACTAGATGAGTGGATCTCAATTTTTCTATACCATAACCCCATGCTGTAACTAAAATGTTTCAGAATCCTTTTCCATTCAGCCATAATGGAAGGGAGGGTGGCTGCAACCCCCTAGGTACATAATTTCAAATTCAGAAGCTCTCACCCAGATTAATATATTATAGGGACATATCAGCACAGTTTTTGTGAAAAAAAACTGTGCCCCTTTAATCTGCTCAACTCTTTATGCAGGTCAACGAGATAGACACAGGAAAACCAACTGATGTAAGTTATTTGGACCTTCCTTATCATTCTCTTTGTGAGGAAGGTTTCGAAACTATGGGCTTGTCTTCCCTGAAAGTTATCTTCAGTTAGTACACTTGAGCTACTGCATTTGAGCTAGCCTAGCTCGAGTGAGAACTACCAGTGGCAAAACAACACAGATTTGATTAGCAGCACAGAGTGACTGGATTATTTGCTGAGGGGCTGCTTGTAACAAACTGTTATATCCCCACTGCATTATTAGCCTGAGCAGCAGCACCACAGGAGTGTCAATCAACCCTCCTGATGGACCAGCTGATTTGAACTTAAAGCACCACCTTGAACGAAGGTTTTTTTGTGCATGAAGAGGAGTTGAGCTAGAGTTAATACTCCAGTTATAACTCAAGCTAACTGTGCTGCGAAGACCCACCTTAAGTAATCAACGGTGAAAGGTGAAGTTCAGAAACTGGCAAAGAGAAAACAAAATCTAAATGTTGAATTTTCAACACAGAAAAAGGTTATGGTGGATGCCCCATGTAACCATACTATGTACAATGTATTTATTAAGTGATCTGGAAAAGTGAATCGGTAAACTGTGAGGTGGCAAAATTTGCATCTGACAAAATTATTTAGGAAGGTTAGGACCACAGAAGATGGAGGAACTCCAAAGGTACCTAACAGAGGGTTAAATAGAAAGCATGATAGCAGACTAAATCCAATGTTGATAAATGCAAGGTAATACATAAATAGTTCAAACTGGTCCCTCCAATATACATATTGGATTCTGAATTAACTGTAACCACTCAAATAAAAAGTATGTTCACTATTATGAATATATCAATGAAAATCTCTAATCAATTTACACTGGTGATTGAAAAACAGAACATTGGGAAGTATAAAGAATGGGATAAAAAATACTGAAAATATGCCATTTTATAAAAAATGGCACATTCTCACCTGGATACTGTATTCAATTCTGGTCACCCCATCTCAAAAAAGGGTTTGTCAATGGCCAATTAATACTATTAAAAGCATGAAAAAACTTGGAGACTAGAAAGATTACAACTGCTTAATTCAGAGAAGGAAAGAATAAGAGGGGATATGGCTACAGTATATAAAATCATGAATGGTGTGGAGGGTAAATTGGGTGCTCGTTTACTCACTCATAATATAAAAACAAGGGTCATTCAATGAAACTCAATTTTTAAAAAATAAAATGGTTAATTCACATGTGGAACTCATTGCTTCATCATGGCCAGGAGTATATTGGATTCAAAAGAGGATTACACATTTGTGTAGACCATGAGATAATCCAGTTTCACTAAATAGCATAAAACACAAAATGTATAAAGGATATAAACCCCTGAGTTTCAGGCCATAAAGCATCCACTAACTAATTTAATAGAAGTTAGGAAGAAACTTCCCTTATAAATTCCCCTCTCCACCGCACTTCTCTTTGAAGCTTTTGGTACTGGTCATCGTCAGAAACAGAATACCTGAGTAATTGAACCAGTGGTCTAAGTTGTATGACAATTCCTAAAAGATTTCTTTTCGTCGTTTTTGTACTCAATCACTTCTTTTGCACTGATTCACCAGTTTTCCCATCAGTATACTCTGATGTAACCATGAAGTGCTTGGTCTGGTTATCAGCCTTCAACAAATATCTCCACAAACACTTCCCTGGATACTATGTGGGACGTGTGCAAAACAAGAAGTCTGATACAATGTTGCCGCTAAGGAGATCATATAGAGAACAGATTTTAAATATTTGGGGTTTTTTTTTTAGAACATCTTGAAATACAGAATCACTAGAAGTCATGATGCTTCATGCAAACTAGGTGGAAACTGCTGATACTTGTGAACCTGCTAACGATGCTTCATAGTTGGGACACAAGGCCAGTTCTACTCAGTCTGTCAGTTCTTTGAGGAGGATTATATCACCTTTACATAGAGATGCCATTGCTACCTACCTTTTGGAGGATGACATAATGTAGATAGCTTTGGAGCCTTAGGAGCATATACAATTTCTGGGTTTGCTTATCTGGTCTTTTGGGTTTACTGAGGCATTCTATTAATACATCATTACATTTTACAGAGAGTGGGCTAGTACATATAATTTTGTATGATTTTGTTGCTGTCTACTCTCTTGAAAATCCACCAACTCAAGTTCTACAGGCTCTCTAGGGAAACATCTTTTAAAAGAACTGTTAAAAGCACCTGGAAGTAAGTGTTCTCCTGGGTTCCCACTTCAGATTTCTCAGCTTCAAAGGTAACTCACACTGAACTCAATTGAATACAAAAGTTTTTACACAAAATAGAAAGTGTTAAAATTGAGGATTCCCTCCCCCCAATTAAACCCCTTTTACCTTTTCATCTCCTTGTTCAGGAACATGCCAAAACCAACATTCCACTCTCTCACAGCCACGCAATGTATTGAAATAAAATCTGCAATATTTACGGGGCAACTCAATCATCCCAAGGTTCTGCTGGATCAGATGGGAAACCTAAACATCAGATAAATGGAGGGTTACTTGCCTATAACTGGAGGTTCTTCAAGATCTATAGGGTCCCTGTCTGCACCAGGCACCTGAGTCCAGATATTTTTCGTAAGCACTGTCCGTTGGTCAGCACAATTGCAGTTGTTCTCCTCATGCTATGACCTGAGGTACTAGGGCAGTGCAGACCAGAACCGCTCCAGTTCCTTCTCCTTCCACAAATCTACCTACGATCTGCAGCAGAAGGGACAGAGGATGGGTAGTGGAATACAGATAGGAACCACACATCTTAAAGAGACACCTGTTACAGATAAGTAACCTCCATTTCTTCTTCAAGTGCTGTTCCAATCTGTATTCCACATGTGGGAGATTAGCAAGCAGTAGTCAAACAGGAGGTAGGTGCAAGAATGCAGAAGTGATGGCTGTCTAATATTGTTGTCCCTATAGCTGTGTCTGTAGCAGAAGACTGGAACAAAGTGTGATGTTAAGGAGCTCCAGGAAGCTGCCCTACATATCTCTAGTAGAGGTACGTCTTGCATAGATGCAGCAATGGTCGCTTGGGCCCTGGTGGACTAGACCCTCATCCTCTCCAGGGGAGGGATGTGAGCCAGTGGGCAACAAGGGCAATGAGATCCATTTAGAAAATCTCTGCGCAGATATAGCTAGACCTCTTGATCTCTCTGCTATGGTAACAAAAAGTCTATGTCTTTCTAATTGCTTTTGTTGTTTATAGATAGAAGACCTGTGCTCTTGGGATGTCTAGAGAATGAATCATTCTTTCCTCATCAGAAGCATGCAGTTTCACAAAAAATATCGATAAGTGGATGGTATGACTCGTGATATTCTGAAATTACTTTAGAGATGAATTTTGGGTGTGGACGAAGAGAGACCTTTTCTTTGTGGAAGATAGTATATAGTGGGTCTGCTATGAGTGCTCCCACCTTGTTGACCCTTCTGGCTGATGTGATGGCAACTAGGAAGGCAACTTTCATCAAGAGATGGGATATAGAACATGAAGCTAAAGGTTCAAATAACGAGACTGAGGTCCCACTGAGGTGTTGGCTTCATCAATGATGGGAAGGATCCAATAAGTCCCTTTAGGAATCTAGTCATCGTGGGATGAGTGAAGATGTTCACCACCCCTCCCATCACCTCTGGCCCCCGCTGCCTCCCCTAGTGCCCCACTGCCCCTGGCTCCTGCTGCTCCATATCCACCTCCCCATCCAGGGCTCAATATGTCCCCTGGATTGCCAGGGAAGAGTAAGTCTGCTATGAAAAGTGATATTTGTGTGTTTGTTAATATCACTTTTCACAGCAGACTTAGTAGCTAGAAAGTCTTAAAAAAAAAAAAAAAGCAACCAAAAAAAGCAAAAACAAACAATAAAAAAAGACAAGAACGTGCAAAGCATCTTATTTGTGTTTCTATTCTGTTTAGGTTCAGTAAAGAATAGAGACAACTGTATGTTATTTTTATTATTGATTCTGCAAAAACACACCACACACCCTACATAAATAAACTACAATGATTTGGGATGTGCATATTTATTTGTTTTTCCTAAAGTTGATTAAGTATTTTAGGAAAAATTGTCAAAGCTAGTGGCCATACTCTGAGGCCACCAAAAAAATTTGTTGCGAGAACCCCTGTGCCAAATGAACCCAGAGAGAAGTAATAGAGAGATCCAATGTATTAACAGTAAATAGATAGTCTAAAATAGCAGGGATCCCAGAAGAATCTGGAGATAACTGGTATTGCTGTGCCCAACAGGAGAAATACTTCAACTTTTCTAAATAGAATCTTTCCTTCTTTGGTTGAAGATGGATTGAAATGCCCTGGAACTTAAACACTCTACATCTGATCCCCATACAAATACCAGGCCTTGAATTGCAGTGGTTCTGGGTTGGGGTGCCTGAAGGTGCCACTGTGTTGCATTAGCAGGTATGGAAATGGTTGGATTTTGATGAGCGGACAGACAATGTCTCAGTGGGTCTGTGAACTAGAATGGTCTCAGCCAACTGGACAAAATAAGGATGACTTGAACCCTTTAATGACACATTTTTTGTAGGACATGTGGTATTAATGGGATGGGAGGGAAGGTATACCTGAGGTGGTCCTTCCATTATAGTGGAAGGGTATCTCCCTTTGAGCCCCTACCTAGAGCTGCTCTCGAGCAGTACAGAGAAAGGGTTTTTTTTTGCTGCTTGTGAGGTGAAAAGGTCCCAAGATGGTATTCTCCTCTAGGTAAAGACCTTATTCAGAACCGAATCATGAATTTCCCATTCATGGTCCACAGAAAATCATCCGCTGAGACTATCTGCTGGGAAGTTCTGCAAACCCGGCAAATATGCTGCCGAGAGGGTTACGTGAAGTCTGATACACCAATTCCAGAGAATGACTGTCTCTACACACAGAGGAAGGGATCTTGTTTCCCCTTGTTTATTTATATAAAAAGACAGTCATATTGTCTATCTGGATGTGCTGGGACCAGATAAGTGGACGAAAGCACTGAAGGCTCGATAGACAGCTCTTAGTTTCAGTAAATTGTTCAGCATCCTGGATTCCCAAGGGATCTAGATGCCTTGTACAGTATGATTGTTCATATGAGCTCTCCAACCTAAGAGGGAAGCATCAGTAATGACGATAACCTAAGATGTAGGTGTGAGGAAAGGAATTCCCAACTTGAACTTTCTCTGGCTTTGTCCACCAGATGTGAGAGGCCAGAACCTGGATGAAATTGTTATTTTGGCACTAATGTTGACTTTTTCTGGTGAGTAGACAGACTAAAGCCAGGTCTGCAGGCAACAGAGATGGAGCCTGGCAAATGGTATCATGTGAGTGCATGAGGCAGAGGAGGAAAAGGCAAGTTCTAATTGAAGTCTGAGGGTGACCTGTTTCATGACATCACCGCTGGCATGGAATCTCTTGATAGGCAGTTGCTGTAGTCAAGTCCCAGGTTGCTCCTATGAAGGCTATGGACTTGGTGGGGGGTTCAAAGTGGACTTTTCATGGTTGACACAAAGTCCCGGGGAAGGTAGAAGAGCAAGAGTCAGGTTGCCAACTGGACATCCTTGTATGATCTGCCTGTAAGTAGTCAGTCATCAAGCTATGGGAAGTCGATAAAACCCATTTCTTCTCACCCATGCTGCCACCAGTGAAAAGACTTTTATAAAGATCCTGGATGTCATAGTTAGCCGGAATGGAAGGACTCATCTGGTACTGGTCTTAACCAAGGAGGAACATGAGGGACCTTCTGTGTGATGCGTGAATGTTTATGTGATAGTATGCCTCTTATGTCAAGAACCATGAACACTTGCTTTCTCCCAAAGAGGGAATTATTGATGCCATTGTGACCATGTGGAATTTTAATTTTCAGATGAATACATTTAGCCAGTATAGGTCAAGAATCAATCTCCATCTTCCGTTCTTTTTGGGGACTAAGAAGTATGGGGAGTAGAATCCTTTCCTTTGATGTTGAGGTGCAACTCTTTCCATGGCTCCCTGCTGGAGATGGGAGTCCACTTCTTGACACAGATTTTCTTTGTGAGAGTGATCCCAAAAAAGCAACTGGGAAAGAGGCTTGTGGGTTGGGGTGGCCAGAAACTCAGATAGCTGCAATGGAATAATTTTCAGTTTCCATTTGTCTATTGTCAAAGCCCTTCAGTTTTGAGAAAATTGGGTAAATTGTTCTTTACAAAACTGAGGGGCAGTGTGATGTGGCATTAATAAAGGGTCTGGAGAATCCCATCAAAAATTATTTGGATGTGGGTTAGAGTGAGGGGTAGCAGTGGATGTCACAGAAGTTGTGTATTTGGGCCTTTGTACAATCTGTCATTTGTGTGATGGTTCCAAGGAGCATTGATGGTAAAATGGTTGTAGAGGTGGTCTTGCTCTGTGCCTGTACTTGAGATGCTTCCTCTTAGGGGCAGGGGCACAGATACCCAGAGAACAAAGCACTATATTTGAATCCTTGAGAAAGTGGAGAGATTAATCCATCTTTTCATTTAACAAGTTAACTGCCTCAAAGGGCAGATCCTGAATGGTACTTTTCACCTCTCTAGGGAAACCTGAGGATTGTAACCAGGAATCTCTCCTCATGACAATGGTTGTATCCATCCCTCTAGACACAGTGTCTGCAGTATCTACTGTGGCATGGAGAGAGGTTTTGGCCACTAATTTGCCTTCATTAATTAAGGACTGAAACTGAGCTCTATCTTCCTGAGGGAGCTTGTCCTTTAAATCCAACAACTTTGCATTATTAGTGAAATCATATTTAGCTTATAGGAATCTGATAATTAGAAATTCTAAATTGGAGAGAGAGGCAGAGGAGAAGACCTTTCTCCCTGGGAGTCATTGGGTACCTCCATCCAAGGGTGTAGTTTTGGGTTGTTGTACTGCGGATCTTTTGGTAACTGCTTGTACCACCAGATAATTCAGCAGTCGGTGAGAAACTAGAAACTATGCCCCCTCAGATGGAATGAAGTAGCACTTCTCAGCCCTCTTTGGGGGAGGGAGTGCAAGAAGTAGGAGCATGCCACATTGTTCTAGCTGGATCCATAGTGTCCTCAATCTGGAGGTCTACTCGACTGGGACCCAAAAGTTGCAAGATGTCAAGCAATCTATGTTGGAGCTCCTGAACCTCTTCAAGCTGTATCTGGAACTCAGCTGCCACCCTTTATAGGAGCACCTGACTGTAGTCATCAGATGAAGATGGGGTATTCTCCTCCTCTATGGATGATGATGAAATTGCTCCCAGAACTGTTGGATCTAGTTCAAATTCATCTTCTGCATACATCACTGGGGCCAATTAGTGTTAGCCAGGAGATGGTAAGTAAGGCAAATGTATTGATCCTAGGTGCCTACAGTAGAGATCCTAAGGACCCCAGTAATGTCAGTACAAGGAATCAACCAGCTGAGAACTACCATCTGACTCTGGATACCAAATGTCTCTTGGAAAGTCATATATGGTCACAGAACAGAACCCAGATCTCTTATGGCTTCTGTCCAGCCCTCTTTCTGTATGATAGAGTAGGGGCTCTTCTGAAATCTCCGACTCATCGGATGAAAAAGCTGGATCCCAAACTTCCGCTGGAACCAACGGTACCAATGATTGAGTACTCAGGCTCACGGGTGGAAGAGGACAGTGGCTCTGTCTCTCCGGGATAGCTTCTTCCTCCAGAATAACTGTCTCCGAATAAAGACAGACCTGAGAGGAGGGAGGAGTGAGAACAGGGGAGAACAAAAATGTCCTCTGGGGAGATGTAGGTCTCAGAGTGCTCTGGGGCACAGGATGAGTCAGTTAGTGGAGCCATTAGATCCGGTGCTTCCCTGGTCACAGTAGAGGTCAGATTCCTCCCTGGTGGTTATGATATTGGCACAGAATCTGATCTGGATGTCCACGGGAGAAGTGGCGGATGTTTGTCTTTCAATTTGCACGTTGAAACTGGTATAGAAACCAATGAATCTATGCTCCTTTGCATCACTTTCCCCTCTGAAGAGGTTTACTCAGGCCTCAATCTTTAGGACCCGGGCACGAGAACTCTCCCAACTTTGAAGGAATAAGGGAGGAATCTCTTTTCTCTGGGGCAGATTTGGAAGAAGGCAGATTAAGAAGAGACAATCTCATGAGAAGCCTTCTCCTTATCCTTGGAAGTTTTAACCTGAGCTTGTGCTCAAAGGGGCGCTGCCTGTTGATTGAGGTTGCTATACGGGGGCAGAGGGGTGTCTCCATCAAACGCTTTTTTAAGTCTTAGCTCTTGACCATCACAAGTTCTGGGAGGGAAGGAATGGCAAATGCTGCATTTATGTGAGGCTCACATTTCAGCTATGCAGTAAGGGCAATGTTCATCACTCACTGAAAAGGAAACAATTCCTGAACCCTAGTTATAATCCTAGCCTCCCAGGAAGAATTTCCCTAGGATGGGGGAAAAAACTACACTAGTACTTAAGACCAAAGAGTAAATGAACAAAATAATGAAACCATTTACAGTACATTTACAGATTGAAGCAGTCAAAGGAAGCTGTGGACAGAAGCAGATTCTGACTCAGGCCACATGGTGGTACGAAGGAAATGGAGAGATGCTGGTCCGCACTGCCGCTTATACTCTCAGTTCAGAGTACAAGGAGAACTGCGCATATGTGAACCAATGGACCCTGCTTACTAAAGATCTTCTGTCTCAGGTGCATGGCACACATGCGTACCCACATGTGTAAAACACCTAGGGACCATCACTCAAAGTAGTATAATAATTTCTCCTTTCCATCTTTCATTAGAAAAGAAGTGTATTTACATTTTAGAAGAAGTTAGACACTAACTATATTTTAAAGTGTAACAGACAAACTGATGAAAATATTAAAAAACCCTAACACTGTGCTAGGCACTGTACACGCACTCACTGTAAGAGTCACCACCCCAAAAAGCTTATAATCTAAATAAGTAAAACAGACTACGAGTGGGAGAAGTTATGGGCCCAGAGACTTGTCCAAGGTCACACAGCAGGTTAGTGAATGAACTGCGATAATATCCCAGGTCCCCTTATTCTCAGTCCAATGACCAATCTAACAGACGTTGCAGCTTCTGCTAAACCTTAAAAAATATAAGCTACTATCCCTCCCAACTGGCAAAAAACATTGTTTTTCTAGTGCAGCAGAAGCCAACACGGCTGCATTTTGAACATCTGTTTGCTCATCACTGATCATGCCCTTTATTCACTAAATTTATTCACTAAATGATACCATTTTTAAGGTGGTTGAAGTTTTGGCTGATATCTAAGTATTTTTATGCAAAACTGTCTAAATATCCATAATGAACAAAATTAACCCAATATTACAAGAGTTTGTTAAGTGTTTAGCAACTTACCACCACATTTTTGTCCATTTTCCATGGTTCTAAACAGTCAGAATTTGGCAACGGCAAAAGAGAGCTTTTTCCTGAGTATCTGAAATCTAAGATTCAGGACAAGAATATTTAATTCAGGACAAGAAAAATGGTTTTCTTTAAATTTATCAAATCCTTATAACAGCTCATTACTATTTTCCTTTAATGGCATTTCAGGTTATTTCCTATATATGTAAGACAGGCCTACTTTCTGCACTATAACAGGAAAACTGATCAGATATACTATAAATATTTTCACCATGAAAACATAAAATTTTAGAATGACTTGAATAAAATCATTTATCTATACACACATCATGTACACACGATCCACCGTATAAGACATAAGACTTTTTCCTTTGAATAATAGTTAATACAAATGTTGGTTATATATTTGAAAAAACTTTTAAACTAAGACTTTCAAACAGTGAATAGTGCTTTTGAGTGCCTCAACTTTTGGGTGCTCAACTTGACTCCTTGAAAGAACCTGATTTTCAAAGGGCGGGTGCTCAGAACTTTCTGAAAATCAGACCCATTTATGGGGTCTCAAGTTGTGCACCCAAGAACTGAGGCACCCAAAAATCACTAGTCACTTTTAAAAATCTTTATATTTCTTATTCCAAATAACTAACTGGGAATATAATGAGCAAAATAATCTTATTGCTCCAGTCACAATTTTTTCCCCCCTCCCCAGCCTCTCCCTGGGTTCCTCCAGTTATTTCAGAAAGTATCATTTAGAGCTTTTTAGATTTACTATTTATTTTTTCAACCTTAAGTATGGGCAATCATTCAAGAGCAAATGTTTTCTAAGGAGGGAGTTCTGTTCACCCACATTAAATCTAACGTATCTGATAACTATCTGATTCAAATCAGAAATGACAGCGAATGCATATTAACAGTTTGAAAAACCCGATTCTAAATAAAAATAAAATAAAAAAAACCTTAGACCACACAATATGCAAAAATCATGCTAAGAGGCTGAAATGGAGCCCCCTAACAAACTGTCTTATCTGGACAAATCAAATATGCAGATACACCTCTACCCCAATATAACATGACCCGATATAACATGAATTCGGATATAACACGGTAAAGCAGCGCTCAGGGGGGTGGGGCTGCGCACTCCGGCGGATTAAAGCAAGTTCGATACCGCATTATAGGTGAAACTGCGTTATAAGATTTTTTGGCTCCCGAGGACAGCGTTATATCTGGGTAGAGGTGTATTATGAAAGAATTCTCTCTAAATGCTAGCTAAGGGGACAATACGATCAAGTTTCTGAAGAAGCATGAACCCTAACAGCTGAAGTTAAAGTGCTCTAATTAAAATGTAGATTAAATAGAGTATGAAGCTAAAGCGCAAGCTACTGAATTACAGAATAAAATACCACTGATCCAGGGTTTCAGTACTGTCTCTTCCTGGTAGGCATTTATTTGCAGGGATGGCAGTTGCAATCCTAACTGAAGTTCACTGCTCACAAATTCTATATATTTAGAATCATTGCTAAAAGTAAAAGAAAAACAAGTTTAACAAAATAAGACAATTGCTTCTCTAATGCTTCATGTCACGTATTAACTATAAAACACTAGATAATTTCTTCAACAATTAAAGCAAAACTTAAATATTCACTGTAAATTTAAGTAGCTGAAGAGCAATCCCCCAATATTGCTTTAGTGAAAGATGATCTCAACTTGTCCATAGTTATATTAAAGCAGGGAGAAGGCGATAGCAACTATGTAACCAAGAGTAAAATGCAGTAACTTGGTGGAGGGAGCACCTGTGAGCCACTGGTTTAAAATTCTGCCATTAAACTAAAAAGAAGGTTGGGATGATTGTGCTGTATGCTTGAGTTAACCCCTTTTCTACGTACTGCTAAATCTTCCCTGCCAGAAATGAAATCCGTGGGGCTTACAAAGTTGCTTCTGAAAAGCAAATCTTATTTTCTTCTAATGGACCAATTACACTAAAAGGAAGAATTTTTTAAATAATATTTCAAAGGGAAAATACTCCTGAGTCCCAATTAAGTGTTCTACCTCACAACTGATTTCAAATATATATGCTCAACACTATATGTTAAACCGTATATTTTTTTAGAAGTATGAATATTTTCAGCAAGTGCAGCAAAATATGTTTGTTGTTTCCTTCCTTGGTTATAGTTAAAGGAATAAGAAAATTTAACCCTACTTACCTGAAAATTTTGTCTCTGAGTAATAAGGCACACAGATCCAACACAATGGGTATGTCAGCCTATTTGCAGTTAGGGGGCAGAACCAGACCTGTCAGTCACTGGCAGTATGGGAATGCTCCATCCCCGCAAAGTTCCATCTAGTTGAGATAACATCCACAGCCAAGACAATTCAAACAGATTGTGCTTAACATACTTTGAGGAAGAAACATGATTTCTCCTACTAAAGAGCATGGCAAATTACACCCAACAATGACAAATCCAAATTCTTGGATGTCAATTTCCAACTCTATTCTGGGTAACCCATTGGTCTCCCATGTGGTCCGCATCTCTAATTATTACTTACCTTATTACTCTAAGAAGGGAAATCTTCAGGTAAGTATGGATAAATTTTCCTCTTCTTCATGCTAAGGTTCACAGACCCATTACAATGGTATTTTCACAATAGTGTACCTCTAGGGTAGGAAGCAGGATCATCTTTTAAATGCGGACATCCAAAACAAGGTAGATTATATATAAATATAAACTACATCTTCCCTGAGGAACCACAGCATGGAGACTTCTTCCAAAAGAGAGGAAATGGCAATGGCTAAGATTGGATGACCAATATGAAGAACTTGGTGAACTTATGAATTGATGGCTATGTGGCTATAGTGAGGAGGCATGGCCTTCTTCAGAGGTTGACAGGGAGGGACCAAAAAACACCCCCTTGGTGGGCAGAACCAGGAAAACCATGCCCACCCCACCAGAAGTTATGGGGTGGGACAGGAAGTGGAAATACAAAAGGCGGGCCCTGCAGCTCAGTTGGGCTGCAGCTGCCGTGCTGAGGACTGGCCAGATCTCCCCAGGTTGCCAGCCTACAGAGACCCTAAGGAGCTGTTGGGGCTGCTGCCTGAGGACTGGAATTAATGGGTAGGTATATGAACTCTAGATCATTGAAGCATACTTGTTTATGAGATCAGAATTCCAATAGGCTCTAGTAAGAACTAGATTTGTTTCTGTAGCCCCACTTGTTTTCTATTACAGCCATCTTCATCTTCTGAAACGAGACCGTGTACTGGATAGTATTCATCCTCAGCCCAGATCTATGACTGACTTCCCTGGCACCACATGTGAATGTTTGTTCTAAATCCAAGATGCTCCAGAAATTGTATCATTTTGTGTTTGCTCCAGCTTTCTCTGCACAGAACACTGATCAGAAAAACTGTCCCGGAAGACGTAACTGAATTTCCTTCTTCCCTAAAGCCAGTATTATTGCTACCATGATCCCAAAGAGACCCAGAGAGAGTACAGGTAAGATCAAATGGTGAAGATCAAAACTGGGAAAACAAAAAGGCAGCAATCTACCTGCAAAACATAATTATTTGGGGATAGTAAAATGGAAATACTTTAAAAACAAGCCTGCTTTAGGAATTTATTTGTGTGTCTCAGACAGGGACCTGCTCTGCTTGCCCTTCATTCTCTGAGGCTAGAAACAGGATGGGGAGCGGGTTATAATTATCCAATCTGAAACAGATGAGGATAATTTCATTCATGTTATCACCTCTCTGTGGATTGCTGAAATAGGGAATGGAACAAAGCTGTTCCGGAAATTCTTGCACAGCTCCAAAAGTTCCATCCTTTGGACAATGCCTAGTGACCTTACTGATCAAAGTTACAGCCAGCCCTTTGCTCCCGACATGAAAGAACCTCACACAAACCGGGAGTCTGGATGGAAGACATGTAGATAGTTCTGAGGCAGGTACTGGCTCTGCACTTGTTCTAACTACCATATGCAAAAAGGTATTTTTTCCTGTTGTAATTCCGGGACTGCTTCAACCCATCACATGACCTGTATTCCTCTATGTACTGCCTGGCAGAATTCTAAGTTGACTCTTCTGAGGACTCTGAATAGCCTCAGCTATTGAGCCTTCACGGGTGGGTAGAATCATTGGAGACGCTACTAACAGAAATGAAATTACAGGTGAGAAATTTTCCGTTCTGCAGCCCAGTGTTTCCCACAATCCTTGAAGTCTGAGAAATAGCAAATGTAGAAAGTCTAAGAAATAGCAAATGTAGAAAGGACTACAGGAAAGGTCAGAAAAAGGAAAAATTGTGTCCCCTCCCCATCTATAATATTTGCTCAAAGGGCAAAATCATTTCTAGGCACCGCCTGCGGCACCTTTCTGCCAAAGGATGACTCTGCAAAGGACAGGAAGTCTACCTTGTAGTGCTTGATAAAGATGGTAGCATTTGACCAGGTTGCCACCTTACACATTTCTGCTGTGGATGCAGTGGCTCTTTCCATATGTTTGAGGTAAATTTTCAGAGCCCTTCTGACATCTAAGGAGTACCACCTTTCCTCAGTAGGATGTCATGGCCTTGGACAGAATGAAGGTTTCTTGGGAAACATGTGAAAAAAGCGTTCTCCTTTGGAATAAACAATTCCCAAGTCCTGAGCATCATCTTGTGCTCATGAAACACACAGTAAAGTTCCTGAATAAAGAGTGCTGCCAATTCTGACACTTGTCTGGCTGATAGGATGGCTATCAGAAAGTAAGTTTTGATGTAAATAAAATGCTCACACTGACATCAATGGTTCAAAGGGATAGTTTCTCTGGACTCATTACAATTTGGGGGGAAAAAAGAGGTCTAATTGCTGGCTTGGCTAACCAGACTTCACTAGGGAATTTGTGTACCTGGGGATTCTCTACCAGAGAACCCACAGATCCTGCAAACATGCTACTAAGGACAGACACCTGATGCACAATGATGCTGGATTAGAGACCTTTGTCAAACCCTTCTTTAAGAAAGTCCAAGCAAGCCATAATTCCTGGATTTCTAGGATTTACTTCATATTCCTGGCACCAGTCGCAAAATCTAGTCCAAAAATATACTCTTCTAGAAGACAACGCAATGACACAATCGCTTCCTTTTCAACAGCCAGGCTGTTAGATGTGGCTAGTTTGGATTTGGATGAAGCAGAGGCACCTTGTGAGGATGTCCTGTCTCTTTGGGAGCTGTACAGGCGGTGACAATTTCAGCTCTATCAACTCCGAAGACCCTGGTCTCCTTGACCAATGTAGAGTTACCAATATTACTGTTGACTGTTCTAGTTTTATTTTCTGAACTATGTTTCCAAACAATGGGAAGGGTGGAAATGCACAGAGGAGCCTGTGACCATTTATGGGATAGGGCATCTATCCTCATGCATCTGGGGTCTTCTTCCCTGGTAAAATACTTTGGTCTCTTTGCATTAATATGGTTCGTGAATTAGTCAGTTGAGGGCAGGTTGAATGACTGGATGATTAACTTAAAGACTTCCTGATTCAGGTACCACTTGGGGTTGTTCACCTTGCTCCTGTTGAGCCAGTCCGCCTTCTGGTTCAGGACTCCCTTTATATGAGCTGCCCTGAGGGAGAGAAGAGAATGCTCTCCTCACTCCATGATTTCCATTGCTTCTGTATGCAGTGCTGGGCGTCTTGTCCCCCTTCGTTGGTCATGCTGTCTGACAATCAGACTGTTCCTCTTTAGGCTGGACTGGAACCTTCATAGTGGCAGTTTGACTACTCTTAGTTTATGAGGTTTACGCTGTAAAGTCCTTTCCTCCAGTTTCCAGATGTCTTGAACTGTTTGGGACTCCAGGTGTGCTCTCTAGCCCCCCAGGAAGGTTTCGGTTGTGAGTATCAGGGGTTCAGGAAGTCACATGGGCATGCCCTTGTGGACATCGCCCTGGGTTGATCACCATTTAAAGAGTTGATCACATGCGATGGAACCCTCACTTGATATTTTGTGTGTTCCAAGGAGTAGTCCCACACCTTTAAAATGAAGCCTCAAAGGTGCCTGATGTGCGATTGCCCCCATGGAGTGATCCCCATGCACAATACCAGGAGGACTAGCAATTGAAGGCTCAGTTCAATAGTTGTCCGTTACTACCTTGTCTTTGAAAAGCAGGGCTCCAGTGAATTTAGCAAAGCACAGCACCTGCTTCAAATGTCCAGGGACGAAGCCATCAGTGATACCTGGTCACTGAGCTGGAGGACAGGGCTTTGGCTGAGAATCTCATCGCATCAGCAACAATACTGTTGCCAGGGAAACTTTATTTAAAACAGAGCCAAAGTCAGGTTGATCTCTACTTGAAGGCTATGAGATCTTCGAGCCAGGAGAGAGATGGCTTTGCAAAGCAATTAGTTGTTAGGGACCCCTGTGGAAGGGTCAAAATCTTGAGTGGCCTCCATTTTTTTTTCCTTCTGTGAGATCCTTAGGATAGAACTCCCTTCTGAGGGGATAACCATAACTTTAGCCAGGGACAGTGTCAATCTTTGGTATCTCAGAAATTGACACTTTTGGTTCCTGAATCCTACAGAACCTAAGATCACTTTTGTTAATGTGCTTGCCCTCATCTGGCTTATCCCGTGCATCCCTGATTACTTCCTCAAAAGAGGAATGTAGGGGAATCATGGCCCCAGGGGATGATTTTGGGGGAAGAAATTTGCTCAGAGGCTTACTCTTGATATTTTGTTCAGGTTGAGTCTGAACAGTGGATACAACCTTGTTGCACATAGCCTTCAATTTCTCAGGGGAAAAAAACCTTTGCTAAGTCTTCCTCTGGTCCTGATTGTAATTAGAGCCCAACCTCCAGACAATTCACCATCCTCTGTTATAGAATGGGAGGAGAAAGAGGAGTCAGGACTCATACCTTCTAGATCTTTTATGTTTTCCTTTCCATTTTTTGTTATCTTTGATTTTTAGCTTGCTTAGAGCATACAAGCTGTTGCGGCTTTGGTGATGTATTTTGCAGGTAGCCTTGCTGAGGGCCTGAAGTCCTCTCATGAGCTCTCTTCCTGAGTTCTTGTTGATTGGATCCCATTCCCCCAGGAAGTGTGTGTGGGGGGGAGGGAACTCTTCCAGAGCCCTCCTAGCCAAACTGCAAAGGAGGCTGTGTGCTGATGAGCCCTGCTTTTCCCACCAAGGGTCCTCAAAACCCATTTTAGGACTTGGGGGAGGGGGAGGGATTTGTGACTCCACAATTCTGCCCTCTGTTCTCCAGGGGACACTTGAGAATTACCTGAGTTGGTTGACTGGGGACTTCCTTGTCCTTGGAGCCTCTCCCTGCTCTACCCATAGACTCCTGGTCCATTTTTCCCCACATCAGAGTTGCGGCAGAGAATCCCACATGCTTGTCCAACTCCATATGCCGAGACCTAACAGAGTTAAAGACGAAAGGCTGGGTGCAGGTTAGGCATAAATTGTTGTCTGCCATGCCTTGGAGGGGAGTCACACAGATGAAGCACTGTCTGGATTTAATTCAGTGCTTTTTAGGCCACTCTGCCATACCTGGAAGGTGCAGAGTAGCCAGTAGGGAGGCACTACAGCTGAGGCTCTGGGGGGTTTCAACACCCAGCTCAAAAACTAGCCCAGGAGGGAGAAGGGCATGGGAGGGAGATCACTATTCACCACTGCTCCGCATTTTGACAAAAAAAAAAAAAAAAAGTCCTCCTTAGACAAATGTGAAAGTGGGAGCTGTAAAAGCCATCATCTCTGCACTGCCACAAAGGCAGAGAAACTGGAAGCAAGCAGGAGTTGAGGGGGCATTGCCAAACCATTTGGCTCCAAAACTCTGATCCTCCTCCGAACGGCGCAGAGAGAGAGAGAGAGAGAGAGAAAATGCGAGCAGCCCAGACGTCAAGAAGTGTGGGAGACGCTGGCATGCAGAAACAGTGGGCAAGAGACCCCTTACTGCCTGCTGGTTGTTCCGCAGCTGAGCCGCTATCCCTCATACTCCACAGCCATCTGCTGGATGGAGACGGTAGAGGTAAGACATGGCAACCTGTTACAGAAGCTGGGAACAATAACCTGGATATTAGGGTATAATACCCACAGCAATAGCTGGGAATGACAGCCCAATAGTTATGGCATCATGACCCACACTAGCAGTTCAGGATGACAACCTGATACCTTCCCAGTGTTTTAAACATAGTGGGATAGGAATTTCCTGCCATTAAAACTTCCCAGGGTGCATAAAGATGGATATATAACTATAGCTTCTCTAAGGCAGCTGCCAAGCTCCTATGCATAATTTTACAATACCCAGTAACGCTTGCCTGAAAGAGTTTATCCTTTGGTTTTTGTTTTGTTTTTTTTTTTGATGGGGAGGAGGTGATTGTTTCAAATATATTTTACTATTTGATTCTCTAACTCAGATTTGGAATGCTGGGCTTTCCTCCCTTAAGGAGAAGGCATTTCCTTTGTGGGGTTATGTATACCTCTGCCTAAAGGAATCAGCACATATTTACGTCCCGGTCTTTTCTGCACTGATCTGCCATGCTAAACTCTTTGAGGGTGAGCAGGGAAATTAGGAGCTAAAGATTATCTGCCCTGCTGCATGCTGTGAAAATGAGAAACTCCTTTTGGGAGTTTGTCCGCATAATAGTGCTTCAGAGGGAGGAGTGAAATTAAGCTATTACTCTGAAAATATTACATGTGGCTAGTGATCTCCCAGTCTTCAAAAAGGCTGGGTTTATTTGCCTCCTGAATTTATCTAAGTGTGAACTCAACTATGAAAAGTCTATAAACTGTCACAATAACCTAGAACAATGTGTGTTGATGGGAAAAGGTACAAAAGGGCCAAAAGACTAAATTAGTCCAAACAAAGAGGCCTACTGATATAATTCCAGGACTGGATTAAGATGAAGCCTGGTAAATAAGAGAAGTATGGGAAATCCATGAACCAAAATTGGTTTCTCAGAAATTGGGCCTAATTAGTGGACAAAATAATGAGAAGATGGGCTATTCCACCCACATTCCTTTGGGGATCCTCAAAGAGACTTTGAGGGAACAGATGTCAACACTGGTTGACTAAAAAAACAAGAGAGAAGGGGAAAGAGCAAGCTTCACCATCATGGCTGCTATCCCAACCAGCTCCTTGGACCTTGGGATTCAGTAGAATACCACTGTGCCTTTTTCATCCTAATCCTGAAATGTCCTAACCAGATGGGGCAGGACCCAGATGATGCCACCTCCTCCACCAGATCCAGCTAACTCTTGAATACCATCTGGAGACTTTGCATCACCCCGCAATTCCCAATGTGTCCTCTTCCTTCCTCACCTTATTTCTTCTCTTTTCCTACCCCTCTCTTTTTCCTTCTGTCCAATAAGTCGGTCTTAGCCAGCCATGACTGCATACTTTGCAACACTGCTGTAAGCCTGTGACCAGAGAGGCAACTAAAAGCAATACCCTTAATAGACTGATCCTGGTACAAGCATGCCAGCTCTCAGAGTGGCTGATAAGACAGTGTGATGTGTCAGTGTTTCTCCAGCAGTAAGGTTGCAAGTGAGTCAATACCAGAGAGACAAGCTGCTGTCTTGCTGTTCTTTTCTTTCCCCTTTCGTGTGTGTGTCGTTTGTCTTGTCTTCTAGGAAACAGGACCAGATTTCAACAATAGCACCAGCCCATCTCAACTACTTCTCTCTCTTTCCCAAAGAGGACAGTTATTACCATCTAAGAGACTGTTGAAATAAAGGGATTTTCCCTCTAAAAATTTCTCTGCAGCTAAAAGAAAAGGGAATAGGGGATGTTGTTAAAATGAAAAAAAACATTTTTTACATTTCAAGTTTGTTTTAACGGTTTTCCCTTGTTTTTTTTTGTATCTTTAATAGAAGATTTAAAAGATTTTTAATTACACGTTTGCCATAGTACTAAATAGGCCGAGGTCGGTTGACTAAACCCCAAACCTTGTTTAAAACAATTTAGGGTCGGGCAGTTGCAGGTCACGTCAACACCTTTTACTTTTTGGGCCCATTTATTTCATCTAAATTAACACAACATGTGCCCCTTATGGGTCTGTCAAGGAAGGCACTGGTCTGAAGATCAAGTATGGGCTTCCTAGAAGCTATGCCCCTCTATGTTGCATGGGATCTACATGGTCCAGACAGGTCTGATTTGCCTGGTGTTCTCGACCTGGGATACGAGTTGTTATTCTCTTGGGTGAGGGGAAGATGCACCTGCTATAGAAGTGGCAGTAGAGGGAGAAGGATAGGCCCAAAGGCCCCCTTACCACATTCTCCAGTGTTGGTGGTATCCATGCGGTCTCTGGTGTCCTCCATCCACAACCTGTAGGGAAGTGGAGGGAGAGGTTGGAGCAGGAGGTGGCTGAACTCCACAGTCAGAAGTGGGATGGCTGGTATGGACTATAGGACTTCAGGTGCAGTCTTTCATTTGTCGTGTTGCCCTCCTGAATCCAGTCCCCTTGTGGAGATGGAGAGAGTGGGGGCTACTTGTCCCAGAGCCAGTTCTTTTCCAATCTTGCCTGTCTCCTTTCCTGCTGGGGGGCAGGGAACCAAAACAACTCTGCCCAGGCTGGGCTGCTTCTTGCTCAGAAGAGCCAGCTTCTCTGATCCTGATAGGCAGTTCCCTCCTTGCCAAGGGAAGGGGAGCTGAAGTCACGCCACCCAGAGTGGGTTGTAAGGGAAACTACCTCTGCCCACAGAGACAGACAATCTCCCCAATGAAGAGCACAGGGACTTTTTTTGGCCTAGCTCTGACCCTGAAGCTTGCAGGGACACCAACTACCACAAATGCCTCAAAGGGGAAGTGGAACAATCAACCCAAAAATCAAGTGCAACCCTCAGACATAGCTGGGCATAGAGGAGTTACTGAAACAAACCGTTAGTCTAAAAATTTGAAATAAAGCTTGGAATTTTCCTCAGGAAATGTCTACAGCAGGGGGGTAGGGCTGAGCTGCCAGCTGCTGTGGTGGCAGGTAAAACTAGAGGGAACTTAGGGGAAGGAGCATTCCTATGCTGCTAGTGACTGACAGGTCTGGTTCTGTCCCCAAGCTGTAAAGACGTAGAAGTACACATTATAACAGATCTGTGAACCTTAGCACATAGAAAGTGTATTTGTTAAATGGTTTAAAAAAAAAAAAAGGAAATTTATTCCCCAGACTCTATTCCAGTTTGCAAACACATGCACTGCTGGTATATTGGATTTTTGTGCATGCACCTTGTTAAGAGCAGCACATCATTATTTTAGTTCATTCTTGTTGAAAAAGTTTGTTTTTCTGAATTATTTCTGTACATTAGCCAACCTTTTCCAGGCTACCACTCTTCTAAACTTGTTCACAATTTTTGATTTGTCAAGGTGGTAAATTAAACTGGTTCATAGTCAACCTTTTTTGCTCTGATGCTCTAAGTGGATAGTCATTAAATCAAATTTCTTTCAGTTCAGCAGTTTAAAATAATTTAGCTGACTACCCCACAAGCTGAATTTTAAGATAGTGAGGTCTGTTTGTTCTCTACTCTGCAAAATGTGCATTTCAAGTAAAGGAGTACATCTTTATTCCAATGCTATATCAGAAGAAACACTCTAAAGCAATGGGATTTTATTACTTGCAGTATTATACAAATAGAATAAAAGTCAGATGCAAATACATTTGTGCCCAGTGTAGTCTACTTACCTGTGTAGTGGTGACAACTAGAAAGACCTAAGTGCCAGTGTCAACAGCGCTATGTCAATGGGAGAGCTTCTCCTGCTGAAATAGCTACCATAGCTCACAGGAGCTAGAGTAATTAAGTCGATGGGAGAGCTATTTCCCATTGACTTAGAGTGTCTGCAATGCAGATGCAACGCTGTAAACTCTGTAGTGTAGCTGTAGCCTGTCTCTCTCTCTTTCCCACTTTCCACAGCCTCCTGGTTGCTGAGTGAGTGACTAAAACTTCAAAAAGCAACAGAGGGTCCTGTGGCACCTTTAAGACTAACAGAAGTATTGGGAGCATAAGCTTTCGTGGGTAAGAACCTCACTTACAGATTCAGACTAACACGGCTACCCCTCTGACATTAAAACTTCAGTTACCCTACCTTTCCTCCAGTTTCCTGGATGCTGCACTGGATACATGTGTTTCTCAAAAGATTTCCCCCACTCTCAGCTTTTGGGTCAATCCAAGTTCACAAAGCACACAAGCACATGCTTAAGTTCCAGTGATTTCAACTGGACATACTTGAATTTAAGTATGTGCTTAAGTGTCTTGCTATCTCAGGGACACAGTACATAGTTTCTGCAGCCTGACTCTGCTATAGATCAAAGAATTCCCATGCTAGAACGGACAGATACTGATCCAATTCTTTGACTGCTGCACAGTTCTAAACAGCAGCAGTGAATATTTACACTCTTTATTTTCACTCTATGACAGCTTAGAAAATCTTTGAGCAGCAACAGACACACTTGGGCTGACTAAGAACTGGCAGATATCACTTCATGGTTTAACCGTGGGTTCACATTTGCAAGATTACTTTGGCAATCTTAAACTTAATTAAAAAAATTAAAGCTTAGTTTCTGCAGAAGTTGATGACATTAACCTGGAAAAGTTTCCTATTGGTCAAATATAAGTGGATTTGGTAAGCATTGACAATTAATTTCGTCACAGACTGGGGAATCGTTTTCAATGGAAATAAATATTTGTAGTGTGACAGGCATACAATTTATCTGAACACTAGGGTTAGGAAACAAAACTATTTCTATTGTTGAAAATATTGAGTGACACTAATAAGAATACCACCTCTGTCACTCCCAATATCTATATTGTAAATACTGGAGAGCCAATGTCCAGTACTGCTAGAACTGGTGACACTACAGAATGAAAGACTCGTACCTCTATTCTTGCAACGCTCACACTAGCAGCCACATTTAGCAAATGACTATGATCTTTCATAGTTATGAGAATTACAGCAACCTAAGCATTTTGCGTGTTTTTGGAAGAACTAGGCTACAACTTGATTTGGAAAAAAAAGTCTCCTCCTTCTTCAGTTTGAAAATTTCTTAATTTTTCCATTTAGAGTTCCCCTCCATTTCCAATCTTTTATTATGAAGTGTCTAGACACAAAATGTCTTGCCGCTCCAAACAAGCTATTATTATATAAAACAACATAGTATATGTAAAAATGTTTTCTATAGAGTTGCTAGAATTTTGCATTGCCATATTCTAGTAAAAAACTAGTCAACATATGCACTTGAGCAGTTTTAGACAAAATCTTATCATAGCCAATTATTTCCTGGATTATTTTAATTTTGTCAAATTATTAGTTCTACAAGACAGCAAATCAAAATATAGTCAATATTACTACTTTATAGTTCACCAACTCAAGACTCATCATCCATACTGGAATACATTTTCAACTGCATTCATTCTGAGATGCCTGAATAGGTAAGACACTGAGATATATCAGACAATATATATTAACTGCAGACAATCAAAATTCCGTCCACTATACCAGGATAAAACAGTAACTACATTACACCTCTCATACTTCTGGCTCTGTAAACGTATTAAGTGATGTCAGTTTAATTTTCTACATAAATAGTGATGATATAAAGTGGGGAAAAAAAGAGTAAATAAAATCAGGCAGATGAGATTTGGTTAAAAAAAAGTTGCTTTTCACTTTATCATTAGCATACATTACTCAAGAAGAAATAGCATACATTACTCAAAGGTATGTCACCACACATACCTTTTTTCAGCTTCATGAATATTTACTTTTTCTTCTTTTATAGCGTCCGACTTGCCTGAAAATCTGTACTGTGAAATGATTATAGTTTAAATAAATGTAAATTCAAATAACTATCCTGTATATCAAACAATCTTTCATAATTGTGCCCAGTGTAAGAACATAAAAAGGGCCATACTGGGTCAGACCAAAGGTCCATCTAGCCCAGTATTCTGCCTTCCGACAGTGGCCAATGCCAAGTGCCCCAGAGGGAATAAACAAAACAGGTAATCATCAAGTGATCCATTCTGTAGCCCATTCCCAGCTTCTGGCAAACAGAGGCTAGGGAAACCATCCCTGCCCATCCTGCCTAATAGCTATTGATGGCCCCATCCTCCATGAACTCATAGGCGCCAACTCCGTGGGTGCTCTGGGGCTGGAGCACCCACAGGGAAAAATTAATGGGTGCTCTACACCTACCGGCAGCCAAGCTTCCCTCCCCCCCACCCCACCTCCTCTTCCCGAGCGTGCCGCGACCCCGCTCCTTTGCCTACCTCCCAGTGCTTCCCACCCAGCCACCGCCAAACAGCTGTTTGGCAGCATTAGCACGCTCGGGGGGGGGAGGGGGGGAAACGCAGCGTGCTCAGGGGAGGAGGCGGGGCCGGGGATTTGGGAAAGGAGTTGGAATGGGGGAAGAGGCGGGGCTGAGCACCCACGGGAAAGAGGGAAAGTCGGCACCTATGCATGAACTTATCTAGTTCTTTTTTGTACATATAATATTTTACACACACAAAGTTTCTGCATATCATCTCCACTTTAATGGGGGCTCAAATGTGAGCAGTTATCTTTTACTATATAAAATCTAATGCAGATAATTGCTTAAGAAAAAGTCAAATGAATGTAAATTTGTTTCCCTTTTAGATAACAGTAGTTGCTAATACTGCTACACGTAAGATTATTATAAATGAAAGATCAGAGGAAAAACATCCTTTTCAGATTGTCCATAGTCTGTTTCATGTTTTTCCCATATAGTTAGTTTCACCTGAGGTTTGTTGGCTTTTTCACACAACCTCAGGAAAGAGAAGAAACAGGAAAATGTTGCAGAAAACACAAAAATTGGCAAGGGGACTCAAAACAAATATATTCAACCCTCTCCTTCTCCAAATATGAATGACTAATTTTCCATCCCTACTGAGGAAGAGTTGAGGTTATGATGTGTTATATGTGGTATATGATGGTTGTTCAAGTGGCAAAGTTTATACCTTGGGGAGAGGAGTAGAGGGTATGTACCAGGGATTGCCGAATTTACTGAGTCTCTGAGCCACGTCTGACAATCTTCATTAGTTCGAGAGCCGGGGTGCACCTGCTGGGACTCGGGGCTTCAACCCCGTTCCTGCTGAAGACCTGAGCCCCAGCAGGCATGCCTCATGGGGCTGTAGCCCTGACACTCCTCTCCCCACTAGGCAGACGCCCCTACCCCCATCACCCTGCTGCAAGGCAGAGGTCCCAGGCTCCCAAGTCTGGTAGGTGGAGAATGGTGAAGACATAGGGGGTTCTGTGAGCTGCACTGTAACTGTAAAAGAGCCGCATGCAGCTCTTATGAGCCAGAGTTTGGCTACCTGGTATATATTGCTGTCTTGGACACTACAGGAAGACAAGACAAGACACCAGGAATGTGGCTTAACTAGGCTGCAACTTTATTAAGTAACACATATAGGAGCTATCTTGGAATTACTCCTATAGTACAGGTCATCCTTCCTTCTTCTGTAATCCATACCTTGCAGCGGAGTACTTATTATCACTCCTCTCACCCTGTTAACCTGGTCCCAGCCTGCTGCAGGGGCTCCGTCGTCCTCCCTCATATGAGGGTTAAATGTGTGGTGAAGAGTTTGTCTATCCATTGCCTCTGACATTAGGGAGCCCTGACCCCATTTTCTTTAGGAGATGGAGCCACAGTTTAAGGCCAAAAGGGACCAACAGATCATCTAGTCCGACCTCCTCTGTATCACAGGCCATCAGTACCCAACAGCACCCACCCACTAAAGCGAATTTGCTTCCAATTCCAGTTTATCAGGGAACCAGATCCCCTGTTGATTCCTACCTGAGCTGAGCACCTGCCAAGATACAACAGAATTAATTTTACAACTTAACCTACCCTGGGCTGCTTAGAGGAAGGTGAAAAAATCCACAGCACCCTGGCCAATCTGGCAGTGAGGAGAAATTCCTTCCCAATCTCAAAAAGGTAATTAGCATGAGGCCACAGGATCCAAAAAACAGAGTCTTACTCTAATTTCAAGGGGTGGACGGAAGAATTTTTCTTCCTTGTGTAGAATGGTCTCCTTGGGCAGGGGTAAGGGCTTATAAACTCTCCTCTTAAGTTCTAGGGAGCTAATCAGCTTATATAGCATCCCTTCTGTCACAACCAATCAGCCACAGAGCCTCTCTCTTCCCCTTCTTAAGTCCAGCAGAAGAGGGGTGTGGGACAATTCTTAAAAGGGCCAATGCTTTTTCTTTCCCCTGCAGGCCCAAAGCAGGCTGCAAAGTGGAGAACATCTGATACCATAACAAAAAGCAAGAAAAGCAAGGAAATGAAGTTAGGTATGTTATATACAGACCAGTCTTAATGGACATATAATGCAGTGTTTGTGCATATTTTTATTAGAATAACCTGATTTATATTATTGGTAAGACATGAGTAATGTTACCGTAATTAATATGGTAATATCTTATTCAAGTTAAAATTTTAAATTGAATTGTCAGTAACAAAACGGAAAAATAGTTTGTCAAATAAGACTCTGACCTAGTCTACAGCACATATTAAAGTAATCAATAAAACCCTCTTTAGAAAAGCAGCTGTACCCTTCACTACATAAAATTAAAGTGTAACATGAGTATGAAATACCATTAGTAATTAGGATATTCTCCATTTTCTATTCTATTCTAACTATTTTCATTCCTGCCTAGATTAGTTTGTGACATAATGCAATGTACTTTCTTTAGTACCTTCTCATCCATATGAAAATCCTTTAAGAGTTCATCTGATTCAATCAGCTGCCCATCCTCAAAAGACTCCTCAATTACACCTCCCAAAGGACAGCTTCCACTTGAGGAATCATGTTTTTGAATCTTATTAGCTGAAAAGGTGGAACATATTACTGTGAAGTCTTCTATATTAAGCTGTTATAGCAATGAAATTTAAGAACTCATATTGCTTCCTAAATGTGAAATTTGTATAAAATTATTTCAATATGAAAGCTTAAAGAGTTTCTTCAAAGTAAATATTACAGTAATAGAGAAGCAAGAAGGGATATACTATTGATCTGACAAATTTTCTAATTTATTTTAGAAAATAATTAAGGTATGGGTTTTGCTACTGAATACCTACATATCTGTTCTCCCTAACTACACATTTTAAAAATTTCCATTCTTACCCATTAGCAGTGCATCATATGAATCTGTGACAGATTTCAATGTTCCAGATTCTTGAATGGGACTCTCTCTGTTTTAAACAAAAAGTACATTTCAAATCTCTAGTAAAGAGGCAGACTAACCTAACCTAACTACACAAAATCAAAGCTTTCCAGTCCAACAATGAATGCTTTCAGCTGTGGACAGAACATGTTTACAGCATAACAGTCCCACTATGAGTTAGTTTTTCTACACTCACATATTGCTTTCCTTGAAAATCCCCCCTTCTAAACACATTCACAATTGTTTTAGTATTATCGTAAGTATAGTAGTAATATTTACATTATTAAAGTTCTTCAATTTTGGCTTTTCTCCTCAACACACCTTTGTCTAAAATAATGTTGGGGGAATCTTTCACATCAAAGGTCAGACAAATCCAGCAGTTACAGAAAATAAAGAAGATTTGTAAATACTGTGTTAGTTAACCAGTTCACCAATTTCAAAATATTTATAACACCTTTTCTGCAAGATGAATCTCAAAAGGTATTTATTGAAAATGTTACTAATTTACGTAGACTTCACCCACTTCTGGAGTGAAACACAGTACGGCAATACTACACAATTTAAGCTAGGAAAAGAAGAATACTGCATTCAACAAACATTGTGGCTTAAAAATTGATATAGTCTGAAAAATTCCTATTTCCCAGAAACCAGGAACAAGTAAAAGTGTTATCTGAAAAGTGCAACCAGAATTACTCAGCAGGCAAGAAACTGCACAAGGCAACTGAGGAGACCTGGGGGCATACTGAGCAACATCATGGCACAGCAGTAATGAGCTGCCAGTCTTAGCAAGGTGAACAGAGAGGGCAGGTAGGAATTTTAGGGAATTCCTTGGGGAAATTTAGCAAACAGAGTACAAAGTTTTGCATTATGCACAAGTCAATGTATATAGACACTTGGCTTAAATACAAATATCTCAGTGGACTGACAAAAATTCATAGAAAGTTAATTATCCATGAGTTTCACGTCAAACAAAATGTTTACTTTGCAGAAACTATACGGAACTTTCTGATTAAAAGCAGTCTTTTTATAAGTGTTTCTCCCCACAACATGTGACATCTTTGTTAGTCATATGAAATGCAAAGGATCAGACAATGTGTTATTTTGTTCACAATTGTTGACTGCTCTGTAAAATGAATGTCAGAAGATCTGCTTACCTGCCAAACATTATTTTATTTGTAGAGAATTGAAATTGCCCTAAATCTTGGCTCAAAGTATCCTAAAATAAGTATGAAAGACTTTATAGAAACAACTGAGGTTGTCTCAGAAATTTAGATTTATTACTGTACTTGCTGATGATCCATTCACAGGCCTACATCTGAGTAACGAGCCTATGTACGTCACAGTCATGCAGGAATGGAAAATATACCGTCTTTGCTGATGTAGCACAATTGAAATATAGACCAGCTGATGGTATCCCATAGAAATAGTATTAGAAGGTCTAGGAATTAGAATAGCTCCAGTTAAACATGCTTGGCTTGAATTTAGATGGTATAGTGAACGTGGGCTTTTCAAATGGCATGCTGCAGGCCAAGTTTAGACAAGAAACTCTTCACATTATTGTGTACTGAATCAACCACAACTGTGAGCTTTCTATTCTAGATAGCAAAAACGAGATTTCCCTATCATAAAGACTGAATGTAGAAAGATTTTCACACTTTACTGTTTAAGTACAGGAGCTCTTGTTGATGCATTAGAGGCAAATGAGCTATTTTTGGTTGATCTTCACCATGTAGACTGCTTTGCTAGTCAGGTCTGAACAGTAGATACAATGATCAAAAAGAGACTGTTTTGCTTGTCATCCACACACAAGAAGCAGACTCAGGGTCATTCTTAAAGAGACCAAAACAGGCAAGACACAGGGCATATTGTATTGTATCAACTTAAGTAATCACTATGACTGAAGCTAGAAAATGCTATGCTAGAACTCATAGCAGTGGAAACAATTCTGCTTTATGTCCAAAAACTTAGAGATGAAAAATGTGAAAGAGTAAACCCTTAAAGTTGCCATTGCACATAGAGAACATATTCATCAGGATACAGCAACTACCATTCACATGGTTTCAATGCTTTGACTCCTAAAAGAAGCCTAGAGACAAGAAAGAACTGGCCCATTATAGCAACTAACAGTCTATTAGCGCCTCGATTTTGAGTTAGGAGGAAAAAGCTAATTATAGAGCATAAATTATAGAATGTATGATGCAAGAATCTGGCAAGCCGATATAACTAACTTTCCATGGCAAATCAAGGGAAGGTTCTGACAAGCTACAGACTCCTACATTTTCATTTTTAGAGACAAGCTGGGTGAAGTATTATCTTTTTCTGGACCAACCAGACTGCCAACCCCAGCCATCAGTTGAGCAGGCCTGAATTAGAGAGTGTGCACACATCTAATCCTTGGATAATCTTCTTAATTTATGAGCCTCAATTTCAGCATTTATACAATGGGAGTTATATTTAAGTCCTACTGTACAGAGATGCTGTGAAACCTAAGAAAATTTTACTGAAGTATTATATAAGAGCAAATATTACACAGCAACTAACAGGGAAAAGAGCTCAGAAGTTTTAGGCTCCCAGCCCTGAGTATTTTACTTTAGGCCTCATGGCCTGAGAGGCGGAATAACCTTCTCTAGCTTTTAAGCACTTGTATGTTTTGACCAGCCCTGCTTTGTAAATCACTATACAATTAGCTAGCTTTGTATCATATCAACATTTAAGGCCACCTTTAAAAAAGTATTTTCAGCTATATATGCACCATGATATGGTGTATTTCAGATCGTTTTAAAACTAAACAGTTCTCAAATGTTTTTTCAAGCTTTCCCCGAAGAATGTTTAGGGTGGGGTTTTTTTGGTTTGGTTTTTGTTGTTTAACAATGGGAAAAAAATATTTAACTGACTTTTTTCCTCCTTCAAACACCAAAAAGTCATATTCAGGTAGAGACCAAGAATAGAAAGTTTCAGCCCAAAGGTGAGTATTTTGGAATGAGCCAGGGCTCAGAAACAGGTGTGGGGGAGGGGTATCAATTAACTGTACCAGCACTTCTCTGAAGCTAGTACTTTGTTCTTCAGAATCACAGCTTCTTTTTAAAAACAAATTTTCTAAGTTGTTATAGTTGTGAAGAAAACATCAAAAACGTGAAACAAATGTAACCAAGGCAGAAAAATCCAGTCTCTAGAGACTGGGAACAATAGGTCTGATATTTGTTCTTCCATTAAGGTGTTAAATCAAATCCCAGTGATAGTTAATAATGTTGACATTTAAATTATTTCATTCCTCATGTATGTAAGGAGAGGGAGAATGACAGATCTATACAATATACTGTGAGTCAAGTCTCATCTTGATGCCAAAAGAAGGTGGCACTTGGGAGATACCACCAATTATTGTTTTCTCAAATCAAGGAGCCAGCAAAGCCCATGACATACTGAAACCCCACCAAGGCGGAGCCAAGTTCAAAGAGCTCAATGGAGCTTAGAGAGCATGCAAAAACATATTCTGAACATCTGCAAAATGCATGGTGGGCAGTGTCTCATTTTGGTGCCTTCTCGGGGAAGATCTTGGAAGAGCACCTCCCACCTTTTCCCTCCTCAATCTGACACCTGGTTATGAACATGTGAAAACTGGGATCTCAAACTAGAGCAGTCACCACAAATTTTCACCCTTGGTTATAAGCACATGAAAAACCATGTGGACTGGATGTCTCAAGAGTTTGGTAATGGACGTACAAAGCTTTCCCCAGGATTTCAATCTGATATCCCGATTATCTACGTGAAACAATGTGATCTCCATTCAGCTCTTAGCAACATATGTTCGTATCATGAAACACATCATTAACTGGTACCCTGGATGGCCCTTAGTAAAAAGGACAAGGAATAAATGGGTATGGGAACTGATCCTTAGACATATTTCCCCTAGCTCATGCTTAAGGATCAGCGGTAAGACAACATGTGAGAAATACTGTTGCAACACCGATAATATGATCTATCACTTCTTCTAGAAACAGAAAACTTCATTTTCTATTAATAATGTTACCTTCTTGGAGCACTAAACTGTCAAACCCTGAGACCAACATTTATCTGCATGAGTTAAGAAACTGTCCTAAAGGTCTTTGGATTTGTTTTTGTTGGTTTTTTTTAGTTTTTTTTTTTTTTTTTTTTTGCTGCTGCTCCTTTACTTTCTCAAAAGTGAGATTTTAAGATACACAGTTAAAATTAAACTTTAAAATGGATATTTAAATCACACACTTCAGCCCTACCCTAAGCAAACTTCCTACTTTCCTCCTTTGTACATCATAGTTTCAGGAAAGGGAGGATTTCAAGGTAAGAAATTGGCAATATTTAAAAAAAATAGTTTAAAATGTTAGTTGTAGTATTAACCTAAAAAAAGGTAAAGATGACAGGGAGCAAAGAGCATGAACAGAGGAAGCAAATAAAAATTGAACGGGAAGGCACTTGTCTTCACGTCTTTGGAGAAAATCCTGTACTATAAACCTCTATGCAAGTTTTATACTTTTCTCATAAGATTACCAATTTTGTACAACAGCTAATATATCAAGCAGCTATAAAAAGATTTTGAGTCTCTCTAAACACACATGGTGAGCTGCCATTTATAGAAGGTTGCTAGTACATTTAATTCTGCTCTCCCTCCTTTACTGTACCTTACTCTGATCTCAATGTATAGATCAAACACCACAATGCAAGACTGGTAAAAATATTGACTAGAACCTAGTAGACAAATTATAGTTTTAAAAACTATTCAGGATGTGAGAAAAACGTATTGTTACTATTTGGATAACCAAAATCACTTACTCATGGGAATGCAGAAACAGCAGAAGTTATAGCAATAGAAAAAGTTATATTTTAAAATGCCATACTACAATATAAAGCTATCATTAAGGGGACACTAATGAGATAATTCATATATACATCATTACAGCATTACCAGTATTACTCCCACATCTTACTTAAAAAGAATTTTAAATAATTAATTTCCTTTTCAGCATTTTTTTTTTCCATTTCACTCAGCCTGACCAATTCAGTTACTTTGGTTTATAATCAGCTTTACTTTCTGGTTCTCATGCAGTAACCATACGCTGTGTTTGGACTCAGAACTTTGCCAAAAAATGTTTAAATTCCCAAAGTCAATTTTCGCTGATTTTTTTTTCAATTTCATGAAACTGTTTCTGTTCACATTGAATGCATAACTGTGCTGCCCACTCTACTAAACATACACATATACAGCGTTTTTGGGGAAACCTGAATACTTGGACTAAACTAAGTTGATGTCTCAATGTACTCAGTATTACACAAATATTTTTTATGAAGGTAAAGCAATGATATGCATACCTAAAGTAATCCCTTGAATCCTTAGTTTCTGGAAGGATAAGGCATTTTGGCTTGACATCCTGTTTTTCCTCTGAGGTAGTACTGATATTACAGTGCTTTTCAGTCACATGGTTCATTGTGAATGCAAGCTCCCCTTCATCAGTGGTTCCAAAAAGGTCAGGGTCATCCTGAATTACATCAATCACAAGAATATCATCTTCATAAGCCTTAAGAACATCTGGAAAGTTTTTAATCTTACTCTGTGCAAGATCCATTCTTGACTTCTTTTTATCATCATCATGCATTTCTAATGAAACAGAATGGTCAACTGTTTTACTGGAACAATCTAGTGTGCGACTTTGCTCTATAGGTGCAGTAGCAGAAGAGTCAGTAACATCCTCAAGAGCAGATGACTCCAATTCTCCCTCAAGAAAAGCACACTGATATGTAGAAACATGTTCAGAAAGTATATTTATTTCATTTGAAAGACTTTCAGAACCACCACTGCCAAAGTCCTTACTGCTCATTTGGTAAGCATTTTCCTTTGAGGGGATTACAGAGATATCTGCCTCTTCAGAGATAGGTTGCTGCTCAGAGACTACTATAGAGGAATTCTCCTCGGCTCTGTTCTGCCTTGCTGAAGCAGCAGCAGATTTGTGAAGACGTTCCAGTGGACTGTATGTTTCTTTATCTAATGATCTAATACAGTCCACTTTCCTGGATTCAGTTTTATTTTTGCGTAAAGGAATTTTGAAATTTGATAGATTTCCCGGGTATAACATTTTCATTAAGTTTGGAATTGTAACTGTTTTTTTCATCATTGATGTCTTATGATTAACAATCATTTTACTTGTATTGTCATCTTCAGATATACCATCATGGAGTGCCATCATCAGATTTTTCTTTGCTAAAGCGCCTTTGTTTTTATCATCTTGTTTTTGTTTTACTGCCAAATTTAAGATCATCTGAGCTTCATGGACAGCTTCAGACTTAGAAGCTATGGGACTACTATCCACTGATGACTCTAGATTTTCATTACAGGTGACTCTCAAAGTCCCACAAATATCCAATAATGACGACTCTGGTGTTCTAACAGAAGTCAGACATTCAATGTTAGAATCCATTGTTATTTTACATGCAGATTCTTTGACACTTTCTGCCTCTAACATACTTAGCTCTAATTGCCTGGAGTTATCAGTTAAAACCATATCTCTTACAGCTTCGGTATTGTTTTCATATGAGCATTCCTGAGAACCAGAAGTTGAAGTTTTTCCTTCCAGGACAGACACGTGATTTTTATGAAACCATTCAGAAGTCCTAGCACATGATTCACGAGGCCAAACATTTTTACCAGACATTGGTATTATTCTTTGACAGCTATATAGCTGTAATTTCTCAACATTACTTATCAGTTTTTCATTTGACACTATCCTCTCTTTCTTTTGGCAACTGACATCATTGTAGTAATCAGAAATGTTGTCATTAATCAAAGTAACCACTTCTGGACTATTTGAGGTATTCAAGCGGTCTTGTTGTTCTATACTTTCTGAATCAAAACCACCCTTTTCTCCTTTTGCAATTTCAGATAGCTGAAGTCTATTCTCAGAACTACCTTCTGTTGCACAGGGTTTCAAGTGCATTTTTCTATTAACCGAGGCAGTACAACCATTTTGTGCTTCTTGAGTATTTGGTTCTAGATGGGGATTTGATTTTTGATCAAACGAAGATGAGGAAGTAGTTTCATTGCTATTTAACTCTAGAACTGCTAAAGGGTCTGTTGTGGCAGTTTTATCTTCCGTATGTAACTCATATTCACAGTATTTGTTGTCCATAACTGGGAGAACATTCCGGACTGATGATTTTTCAAAAAGTTTCATCCTTTTCCTGGGCTTTCTATCAATACTCCACTTTCTTTCCCTCAAGCACTTACTGTTTTCATTTTGACAATTTTTTCTATTTTGGCATATTCCTTCTTTGTCAAATGATATACTTTTCTGTGTGGACATCTGCATTACATTAAGCTTGCTATTCATATCACTCTGTCCCATAACACTGTCAGGACAAAAAGTCTCTCTCTTACCCTGTGCTACATGCAAGAATCCACCACCAATTTTGTAACTGCAGTTGGTTGCATCAACTGAAGACTTTACAAATGTATTAAGGTAACGACAGTCATATAATTTTACAACTGGATTCTTTCCTACTGTGGATGGCAAGCTATTATAATAATTTGGGGTTTCTCTGCACTTTTCACCCTTAGACTTTACCAGTTTGCTCTTTGTCGCTTTATTTTCAGTTACTTTTACATCCAAATTCTGTAAACACCTGGTCTTGGTGAGTCTATTTCTTCTCCTGTTACACTGTACTGCAGATCCCGTCTTTAAACCCGGGCATACTGGTATCTTGCTCTGAGTTCCATCTGACTTAGCTACCTGGAGAGATTCAGAGTAAGCTACTAGTGGTTTCTTTATGTTATAATCTTTTGATATATTTAGATCAGTGTCTAGCTGCTTTCCATCCTGTGCATCTGAGTCTTCCTTAACTTCTATTATTTTTTTCTTTGCTGATTTAAAAAAAAAAAAACGAATCACAGTCAGTCTTACACACGAATACAAGTGCTTTAAGAAAAAACTGAACTATTGCCTTTTTAGAAAAAATACTACACACATGGTTCTTCAAGACTATTATCTACCAAATAAAAACTATATAGGTGAAATGTAGTTGTGTTACATTCTGACTAACATTTTTACATACAGAAAATAACTAGCATATTAACTGGCTTAAAATATCTGTTATATAAAGTCTTTACAGAATGCTAGGCTGTTATAAGAAAAAAATTTGAATGAACTGATAGTAACTTCAAACATATCCCAACTGGCAAATCAAACTAAAGTATTTTTGCAAGAAAATGCTAGATACTATTCCCACTTTTAAATTTTAGGCAAAGCCTTATGTTCACATATTATGTGTTGAAATAAATATATTCATAAATTACATGTTCAAGATCACCCGAGCAAAAAAAAAAAAAGCGCCTGTTTAAAAATTTAATTCAAGAAAAACCAGAAAGACAAATTCCTTATTATACTAAGCAAATTATACTAAGCAAATTATACTAAGCAAATTACTGTTCTTTTAACAGGAAATATTCACTATATCTAAAAATTGTATTTGTGAACATTTCATTGCAAATCTGAAAAAAAAAATATTGGTAGAACTCTGTGAGAAAGTTAATAATACTTCACATAATAATTAAACTAAGGCAATGGTTTTCAATCTGTGGTCCCGGGGTGGAGAGGGGGGACACATACTACACCTCTACCCCAATATAATGCGAACCAATATAACATGAATTCAGATATAACGCAGTAAAGCAGCGCTCTGGGGGGCGGGACTGCGCGCTCCGGCGGATCAAAGCAAGTTCGATATAACGCGGTTTCACCTATAACACGGTAAGATTTTTTGGCTCCTGAGGACAGCGTTATATCGGGGTAGAGGTGTATGTCTAAGATTTTCGAAGCGGTTCACACCTCCATTCTAAATTTTTTAAGGGTCCGCAAATGAAAAAAGGTTGAAAACCACTAAACTAAGGTGCTTGTTTAATAAGATCTCAAATTTTCAAAATAGATTATAATTTCAGTATTTAAGTTTTTCCTATTGCAATAAATCATGCCTATCTGAAAAAGGGCTCAAATACATAATACTATTTTCAACAATACAGAAAAAAGTTCGTATTTCCATCAAGAAATTAGAGGCAACAACAATGCTCCTAGTTCCCAACCCGCATATTTATGGGCATAGACCTGACCCAAGTTTCCAATTCACTAGAAAGAAATTCCTTCACAAATCAATTAATTTTACAGGTATATTTACAATCTCTCCCTCTTATGAGGATTTTACTTTGTATCTTTCAGCAAAATTTACAACTTTGTTTATTTTTAAATATCTCCCTAGTTCAAGTTGTCCCACTTTGAGAAAATCACAATTAACATGCAAAAAAAAAAAAACCAAAACAAAAAAAACAAAAAAAAACTACCCCCAAGTGCACTTTTTGTTTCTGTTGCTAGTGGGATATTACTTTGAATGGTATTTAAAAAGAGGCAATAAGGTTGAGAATTTGAAGCAATTGGGACAGCATCCTACAAACTAGAAGAGCAAAAAGACAGACAGCAATGTATAAGCAGGGGAAGTAGAGGGGTATAGATATAAGACAGCAACATACAAATATATAGGCAGATACAGAATAAGATCTTACTAGGCTTTCTGATCTTTAATTTTAGTTCAGCTGAAACCACAGCCTCTTCCTTTCCATCTTTCTGTCTCTCACCATTGTCCTCTATTCTACTAATGAACAGATCATCAGTGGTTGTAGAACCCACTTCTTGCCCTACAACCTGTTGCTGCTCCATCTTCCCTCGTCTGCTCCCTCGAGTATTTCCAGCAGCAGAACCCCTGCCTGGCCTCCAGCACTGGGCTTCATAATCCTTCCCACATATCAGCCTTGACTGAGAAGCAGCCCAGGTCACCATCTTCACCCTTTCATCTGCTGAGGAGCCCCTGCTCCTCTTCCTGTGTTCTGAGGTTCCTGCTCCCCCCAAGTAAGTCCTACCCTTTTCCCCACAGGTCCCTGCTTCCTTCTGGGGCCCTGGTAGCCATAGTTCCACAGAAGAGCTCCTGCCTCTCCTTCCTGGGCTACATGCTCCCTCATGGAGGCCTAGACTGTGTGGCTGTAGTACCACCATGGAATGCCTGCCCCGTATCCTTGGGCTACCTGTACTCTCCTGGGGACCTGAGCTCTGGAGATGTGATTCCTCAGTGGTGCATGAGTGCTTACCCCTCTTCCCCAGGCTTCCTACTTCCTCCTGGGTGCCTGAGTTTTGTAGTTGCAAGGAACACCTGAACCTCTTTCCTGGGCTTACTGGTTCTTCTTGGAGGCTTAGTCTCTGTGGCTGCAGCACTGCCAATGAGTGTCTGCCCCTCTTCCCTGGGCTCTTTAGTTTCACTTCCACCAAAGACTGCCTACCCTTTTCCCCCAGACTCCTTTTTTCATCTAGAGGCCCTGACATCCTCCCCTCTGTTAAAAAACATCTGTCCCTCTTCCCCGGACTCCCTACTTTCTCCTGGGGTCCCAGGACAGATAAGGAGCGCCTGCCCCTCTTCCCAAGGTTCCCTGCTTCTACCCAAGACTCTGTCCCTGCCAACAAACATCTGCCCCTTGTCACTGGGCTCTCTTCTCCCTCCTTGGGCCTTAGCACTCTTGGTTCTGAAAATGAGCGCCGGCTCCTTTTTCCCTGCCTCCCCACTTCCTTCTGAAGCCCCAGTTCTACCAAGGTGCATGGGCTCCTCTCACTCAGGCTCACGGTTTCCTTCTCAGAGTCTGGGATTTGCATGTCCAGTGCTATCAGGCTCCCTGCATCCTTCCCAGGCCCCAGCACTACTGGTTCTGACAAGGTGCATCTGTCACTCCTCTCTGGACTCACCAGTTCTTCCTTGGGGCATGGAATTTGTAGCTTCAATTCCATTAAGGAATGTCTGCTCTTTTTCCCTGGGCTTCCTAATCCCTCTTGGGGCCCCAACAGCCCCAATTTTGCTGAGGAGCTACTTCTTAGTTTTCCCTCAATCCCTGTTGCCAATTTTTCTTCCAAACTAGTTCCAGAGGAAAACTGCTGCAATCCCGGTCCTCTTTTTCTACAGATAGCCTTTTCCCAACACCTCCCTACTGGCACCATCACCTTCTCCCAGACTTTAGTTGCAGCATGGTCTGAAACCTGTAAAGCTGCTTCTCTTCTGCCTCCAGCAGCAGCAATGCCTCTTCCTCTGCAGCCTCGTCTCCCTTCCTTTCTTTTACCTACAAGCCTCGTATTAGTCCCATGTTGCTCCTCCATAGATGCTACTGCTGGGAATGTGAGCTGCTCACATGGGACACCGGAGAACAGGATAGGTGATGAAGAGCAGGATAAGGAATGCATTGCTTTTCTCTTTGCCTCCCGCTGAGGGTTCCCCTTGGCCGCAGAGAAGTCCCCAGAGTGGGCTCCCATCTCTGCATCCACAGGTTGTGGGCAGGGCCCCATCGTAGCAGTCAGTGCCTCCCTGCTTAGCTGCACTTTCCGAGATCTTAGCTGTGGCATCCTGCAGGCAGGGAAAGGGTCCCCAGGCTCTGCAGAAAAACTGCCTTTAACAACAAGCGGCCACGGCAGAAACCAGTCCCCCAGCTATACCACAAACCAACCTGGCCAGCCTCAGTATTTGGGTAGAAAGCAGGACCGATGGTGAGGAAACTCGGGGACAACCTGAGTGGCCTCCTAAACACAGCTCCCAACGGGCCAGGAGGGCTCAGACTTTGAGCGGTGGTGCCCCTAGCAGAGCAGCAGGATTCGGACAGAAAGCTACACCCGCCTGTAGAGGAGGTGCCCCCAGCCACCCTCCTGCTGCTCGTTGCCGGGGGTTGTTCTGAGTCTCTTGCCGACCCAGAGAAAAGATTTCACGGGCTCCACCCCGCCCCGAGGGCTCTGAATTCCGCTCCCTCCACAAACTAAAGATCTGTGAGCTCAAATACAGATCCCCGGCCAGCGCCGCTGCCTGCAGCCCCTCACAGCCAGCACCTGAGCCGGGCGGCAGCCGCTCCAGCTCTCACACCCGCCTATCTGCTCACCCTGCCCTGCTGCTTCCAGCCGTGGCCCCGCAGCGCCCCGCCACCCCATTCACTCAGCCAGCGCCTTTGCCAAGCATAGGCCTCGCCGCCGCCCGCCCCGTCTCGCTCTCCCCCTCACGCGCTCCCCCAGCAGCAGCTAGGGCGCGGCGCGGCGCGGCCCCCTGCGCAGGGGCACAGGGCAGGGGAGGTGCGCAGGCGCAGGCCGAGCTGTGAAAAAGGCGCCTAACGACTACCAGCCACAGCGTTTCTCGAGCTGCCCCAGCACTTTGCGAGGCTGCTGTTCCCCGTCTTGAGGAGAGCAGTTCAGCTGCTCCCAGCTCCGTATGCCCGGGGCACCTGCTCCCGACCGCTCCCACACTCGCTTGAATGGGGTTGGTCCCTGCTTTGTCCAAGCCAGAGCGGGGTAAATCGAGTAAACGGGTGGCAAAAATGCAGCTACTACTCCCTATGTAGCGTGCACGGCATAGTCAGCATTAGGAAGCAAGAGCTCGCAGGAGAGAAAGAGGAATCTCTAGTCCCTTTGCAAGGAAGACGTGGAGGCTACAGACCTACTCAGACGCACGGAAAGAAGGCGGGGCCCTCCACTGTCTAAAATGGGAACTGATTAGTTAGGATCTCAACCTCTCCCCTTCCTCACCAGTAGTCTTTGGGTGTGTCAGGTCCTAAGTTAGTTACCCTTTGTGGAGGAGTCTTTCCCCTTCTTTTTGTTTCTTTAAAGCAAGACATTTGAATACAAAATCACCACAAATAGCACATTATCAGTACTAAATACGGTCTGAAAGTTTACTTTAAACCGAATATGCATTAGATTATAGGCTAGGAATGGAACCTGACAACCCATTAAGTGTAACGTAGTTTAACCTAACAGTAGTTGAGGATTAAGTTATCTTGCCGAGTTCACAAACCTGCAATAAACCCCGAATGCTTATTTTAAAAATCAAATCAGTTTGCAGTGTACTCAAGTATGAATTTGAAGAACATTAGATATTCATCTCAAAATGAGTAAAAAAGCACTTTATCCAGTGAAAGAAATTAGTCTGCATTTCTCTTTTTGTCCACAATGAACCAGATTCAATGGGAGCGGCAACAGAGTTTGGCTTATTATCCATATCTATTTTTAATAAGGTTAGAATTCCAAAGGGATTACATGTATTTATTAGTAAATTTATTACTGCAATGGTGGAAAGTTGTTAGCTTGCAAGAGAGATAGCCAAAGACACAGCTTCAGTTTCAAATTTAGTGATAGCTCATTTGTTAGACACAAAATTCACAAAGTAAGAAGAATATTCTTCTGTGTCTTAGAATTATGCAAACATTCTAAAAATTCATAAGTGTACAGAATAGTACAATGTATAAATAAATTGTTCTAAAGGAGTTTTACATTACCAACACATGCTATCAAAATTAAAATAATTAGTAATATTTAATAATTTTAAACTAAAAATAGTAGCAGTGGCACCATTGTACATACCTTAACAAATGTGTTTAACCCAATATTCCAACACTATTCTTGTATGTTCTTTGAAGAGAAGACACCTGATTAAAATCCAGTGCACCTTGACTTGTTGCCTGATAGCATTCACATTTCAGGAACGCTAGACTGGGACCTGTGAATATTAAATAAACATTTTTGTTTTAATATATTCTAAATAATAGGGCTAATGAGGTAAACTAGGAGTTAGCGTACAGACTGGGAGTGAATAGATTTAGATACTAGTCCAATGGACTGGCTCATTATGTGACCTTAGGCAAGTCAATTTCACAAATGCCTTTATGTCTCCATCTGTAAAATGGAGATAATGTATCATTAATTCAAACAAGGCAGAGAAAATGTAAGAAGGTTTTTCAACATAAGCCATCTGTGAATGAAGAAGCAGCATGTAGGCTGGGAAGCAAACAGTATGCCGTCTTCTATTGCTTATGATCTTTTTTTAGGCTGAGTGCCTGTGTGTGTTAAAGATACAAGCTGCAGAAAAGGACAGTGGGCAGATAATTAAAGCTAATCAAGGCAGGGAGTAAAGATAACCAAGGTTTTATCTGAAGTTCCAGGTCCTCAGAACCAAAAAATATCCAATAAGAGGGTTTAGCTATACAGCATTCAGCAATAGCAGCATTCTTCAGACCCGGTATTTGTAAAAAAGTGTAATGTCTGACCTATTTGGGGTAGAAATTTCAACCTTCCCCAACTTAGATGTGTAACACAGACTTTTAAGGTGCATAACAAAGCTCAAGAAAGGGAGAGATACAACAGAAAGGAACAGAGAAGGAACTATGAAATGATGTCATAGTAATTACTTTATTGATTTGTAGCTTCAGCGTCAGATTGAGTATTTATGATGACAATTATGAACAATAATGAAAAGTGGGATCAACCAGGTTTGTGTGAAATTGATCCACTTTAAAGGATTCTTTCAAAATGAGGAACAGTTAAGAAGTGTAAGCACTGACTTGAGTCATGCTACTTGAAAATCTTTTTTAGAAGGATCATAAGGGAAGGCAGACCTCCAGAAAGGACACTTGTCAGCAGCTGTGGATTGTGTTGCAAAACCAGGTGGTAGTCCATTCAAAGAATTTTCTGAAAAAAGTTGGCATGGAATGGGCCCATCCAAGTTCCTCAATTTGACTGTGCTTTAGAATTCTTGAAAGAAGAGTCAAGGCTTTAAAGAGACACTGTGAGGTTAAAATATTTTAATAAAATCTAATTTCTTTACCTCTATTATTAAAACCTTATGTTATTAAAATGGAAACAATTTTATAAACTAACTCAGTTTTCACAGTTAGCACTGTTCACTCTTTTCATGTCATTCAGCTCAGATAAAGACAATAAAATAAACTAGTTATTTTCACTTTCATGTATAGTCAATTTCACTTTTTGGTTCCCATGCATTAGCTAGCACCCTTCAACAACATAGTGATTGCCAACACTACAGAGGAATGTGTCAACATTTTAACAAAAATGCTGTTTTAATTGGAATTTAAAAGAATATGTAAATATTTGATTTTGCTAGGTTTTGTGAAATCTCATTTCTCAAAGTACTTACATTTTAGGCTTAAATCAACTTTATAGGATCTCCTTAATTTCTTTATTGTACTTTAGAATATAAAAAGAAAGCAGGATCCAATCCTTCTACAATTAATGGAAAATAAAATATGAAAAATGTAGCACACAGTGGGACAGTGTAGTCCTTTCCCTTTAAAGGCTAAAGACTCAGTAAGTTAAGGTTATTTTCTGCCTTGATTATCCAGTACCCCTTTCTCCAGCCGTCTTGCTCTTATTGGTATCTCGCTCTCCTTCGGGTAATCAAAATGCTGCCACTGAGATCATTTTCCTTTCCTGCCACTCTGACAGTGTTTCCTCAGATCTCTCTAATAGTGTGATTCCACTCTTCTGCAAAAATGTCAAGTTTCCATCCCACCTATAATGCACTCTATAAATCCACCCCACCATGATCTCTGCTCTCTTTACACCTCTTCCTCCTCTCTGCTTTGTCCATGCTTCTCTCCTGACGATTATTTTTGTCTCTCTTACCCACTCTCAACTTCATACCTCTTTTCATGTGGCATTGTATGCTTAACTCTCTCTCTTTCTCAGTATACCCCAATCTTTTCTCCTTAAAAAAAACAAATCTGTCATGGCCACAACACAGTTTGTACTCATTCTATATCGTATGGCATCAGCTTAATAAATCAGGGTAGAGATTTTGTTACTAATGTGGCACAGTTCACATTCTGTGCAGCACGGTGTATTTTTATGATGCCATTAATCATTAATTATGATATGATTTAAATACTACTTAAAAATCAAAGGAGATCATGGTGAGAGCACTGTGTTAAAAGTAGCTCTGTCAGACTCCTGTTTGACCTAGACAGACCAAAATTCCAACTAATACCTTTTCAGATTTGTATTGTGTCCAACAAATAACATTTGGCATTTCACTGAATGCTAACTAATTGCATCCCTAGAAGAATCAGAAAGACTGTGGTAATTTTAATGTAAGAGAGTTTATTCTATCCTGATGCTGCTACTCTTGGTCAGAGCAATAACAAATTGAATTTAAATAATGATCTATCTAATTATAAAAGTGATTATTACATTATTTCAGGGTTAGAAGGAAGTAACTAGTTTGTAATACCTTATTATACAATAATCACTGATAAAGTTTGCAGGTGACACAATAATTGGGGAAGTGTTAAAAAATGAAGAGGACAGTCGCTGATACAAAGCAATCTGGATCACTTGGTAAACAGGGTGCAAGCAAACAGGATTCATTTTAATACAATAAATGTAAATGTGTACATCTAGAAAAAAATGTAGGTCATATTTTGAGAAGTAGTGATTCTGAAAAGATTTAGGAGTTGTGAACATGAGCTGCTAGTGAAATGCTGGGGCCAAAAGGGCTAATGTGAACCTTGGATGCATAAACTGGGGAATCTCGAGTGATTATTTTACCTCTGTGTTTGGCACTGGTATGACTGCTGCGGGAATATTGTGACCCGTTCTGGAGTCCACAATTCAAGAAGGATGTTGATAGATTGAAGAGGGTTCATAGAAGAACCATGAGAATGATTAAAAGATTAGAAAATGTGCCTGATAAGTATACAAACCTTGAGTCTATCACTATCAAACACAAAGGTAAGGGTGACTCGATCATAGTTTGTAAGTATCTACATGGGGAACAAATATTTGATAAATGGTATCTTCAGCCTAACAGAGAAAGGTATAACATGATCCAAGGGCTGGAAGTTGAAGCTAGACCAATTCAGACTGGAAATAAGGCATAAATTTTTAACAGTGAGGTTAATTAACCATTAGAACAATATACCAGGGGTTGGGGTAGATTCTCCATTACTGGCATTTTTTAAATCCAGATTGTATGTTTTTCTAAAAGAAATGCTCTTGGCATTATTTTGGGGAAATTCTATGACCTGTCTTATACAGGGGGTCAAACTAGATGATCACAATGGTCCCTTCTGGTCTTGGAATCTATGAACCTATGAATTTATGTATCACGCGGCTGCAGACCCTGCAACAAAAAAATATTTTGGCACCTTCAGTGAAGTAATACTTGCCCTTCCCTGTACTCAGTGTGGCTCTTTCTCTACAGCAGCAGAAGGAGATGCCCACGATTATCTGGGGTCCCAGCACTTCTTTGGGTCAGTGTTCTGGAAGCTCCCTTGTGGCTCCCTCTTAGATATTACACAGCTTTGCTCTTGGGCCACTGAACCTTTGTAGGATTCCTTACATCTCAGTTCCTGAAAGTGCCTCCATGAGCACAATAGCTTGACCTCTCAGAGGGCTTAGAAACCATTGCAGCATCCCTCTTGGCCCAGCAGAGAGAGGGGATCCCCCTCTTCAGATACAGCAGTTCCCTGCTCCCTCCCTTGTTGTCTGGTTAAAATTTATTTTGCTTAGCTAGGCACAGTGGTTCTCAGCCTCAGCTATTTCTCAAGCCCACTTGAGTCCCACTTCATCCAATGAAGCATCAACTGTCCTATCCCAACAGCCATGGAACTGTGGGCTCCAGCATTCCATTTGGCCATCGTAAAATGGGGATTTAATTCCCCATTAAAATGTCTTCTGCTCTATCTACTAATTTGGCTCCAGAAAGAAATTACATAATGGATAAGCAAATTAGCAGAGTTTTGTAGTTGGGACTTAATTTAAAATCCATTGAAGTCAATGGGCAAGGATTTGTGGGTGTTAATAAATAAGAGTGGCTCTTTTAAGGTAAAAGAGTAATATATATGAACCTCTCAAACAGATGGATCCAAAAATGGATACTCAAAATTTCAGAAACATAGGAAGCATTCAGGAGATTTTAAACAGAAATTATGTAGACCGATGTTTCTCAGCAACCGGTGCCTGTCCCTGAGATTTCCCTGACACAGTTTAGGAAGGCAGCAAGCCAGTCCCTGATATCAAAAAGGCTGAGAAACACTGATTATAGACTATAGGAGGAAGTCTGAATTACTGAAGACTGAATTGCTTCTTGTGCAAACTGTGAATCCCAACTCTCACAATGGAAGAAAAGAGTTCCTAGAGGATTGGCTAACAATAGAAAATTATTATAGCTATAGATGGTCTCAGTTTACAAAAGAGCAGCTGAACCAGACATCTTTAGTATATAGTTTTATTAAATACAAATCAAATGAAAAACAAAGACACTTGGAAATAGATGTACAAGCCTAATGCTATTCCATGGTTTACAAGGACCAATTGGGAGTTATACAAGAAAAGAATATCCAATAATATTATAGAGAATTTGACATTAGTAGACTCTTGCTAATTCACATTAACAATTGGATTGGAAATTACTAGATTTTATAATTTAGCAAGTAAGCAAACAAATAGTAAAAAAAAGCAAGAATAATGCATCATACAATGTACATTTTTCAACTGTTTGATAAAAAAACAGTTTGATTTTGTTTGTAATACTTCATATTATACTAATAAACAGATAAATAAGTTTAGAGCGGCTATGTGATGAAGTAGGTACACTATGAGGATAGAAGCCAGGAACTTCTGAGTTCTAATCATGATTCTTCTAGTGACTTGGCATGTGACCTGAGTAAGTCTGATGAATTCCTTTGTTTCAGTTTCCCCATCTGGAAAGTGGGGCTTATACTGTCATACCACACAAGGATACTGTGAGGATTAAACAGATCAGGTTAACAGAGTCTTTTGAAAATGTAAATGTGAATGATTAAATGTTCCACAGGATAGTTTGTAAAAGCAATGGATCTGTTTAATGAGAGACTTCATTTCAGCCCTTTTGTTTTAAATTCTTGCTGAGAAGTGGAGAGAGTGTATTGCTTTTTTGTGTATGAGAGAAAATTATGTGGTATCCTGAATAGCAAAATCTAGCAAAGCTCAACAATAATACTTAGAAAATATTGGCTATATTATTCTAGTTGTAGATATGGCCAAGTCTTTCACTAGCATTAATTGGAATTTCTCACATAAAGTATTACAGATTTGGTTTTTGCTTCTAAAATTATATTATAAAATAAAATTAAAAATAGATACCCATTATGTATATAGATCTGAGGGTAGCACTTAATATAAATGATATATCATCAGTGCTGCCTTTCCTTTAGAATTGAGACAAAGTAGGGAAGCCTTCTAACCTGTCTCTTGTTTGTTCCCACAGCAGAGACACTGAAAATAACAGTAAGGAGTGACCAATGTCAGAAAGCACAAAATTAGTTTTTGCTGGTTGTCTATTTCTTTGTCATTCATTCTCATTCATTCTTGGTGGTAAGCATTCTGACACAATATAAATGTCAGGTTAAAAGTGTCAGTCAAAAACTGAAAGATTGTAAGTCACTCTAAATAGAAAACCCCTCCCGTCCATTTAACTTCTGATAAAATGGATCCATAAACGCCTAAATTACGTAGGGACATATAGCATACACACACCTCAGGTCATTAGCTAAAAATAATCTATATGTTATATATACCATTAAACAAAATATTCTAAAAATCAGTAAAATGAGTTTGATAAAAATGACCCCAATCTCAAAGAGTAGAGACTTACAAAAAAGTCTGTAGAGATTTTATCTAGAGAAAGTAAAGGGGAAAACCTAAGATTTATTTCCAGAAGTAAAAAGATAATGCTGTTGACCAATCAGAAAAAAAAATGTTTGCTGGCATGAGAGACACACCGAGGAGTGTCTAAGAGTAGATAGAGGGGAAAAAGATATCTGGGCAAATGACTATTAGTGTAAGAACAGCAGCCCTATGCAGGCTACCCGGCCACTTACGCAAGCCCCATAGAATGCCTAGTTCTATTCAATATAGGTTTTTATACCATGTTCATCGCCACAGTATCTTAATACTTTCTAGTAGTGCATTAAGCAACATGATTAACATCTATCCTGTTTTTGTTCTCTCATCCACCCCTGGGAGGAGAAATGCATGCAGTTAATGTCACTCAAGTTACTAGTGTGGTCAAGTTACTAGTAATGTCACTCAAGTTACTAGTGTGGAAAAAGCGTAATACTTACAGGTCTGCACGTCCAACAGTGATTGATTTTATTAACCTCCCAAAATTTATTGTGAGACTCAATATAGTCTCATCTGGCAAACATGAGAGAGATATCCTGTATTAATGACAGCTATGTAAATGAGCAGCTCAAATCTTTTAAGTAGTGTTGGGTCCATGTTTTATAAGACATTGCTGGTGTACACACACGTGACATCACAAGTTGTCTTCTTTTTTACCCAGGGAACAAAAGAGAATTAACTTCAAAATGAATTGTCTTATAAGGCAATGTGGGGAAAAAACCCTCCCCTTGGACTTCTTCCTTTGTATTACTTATATCTTTGCTCTAGGTTAAGGGATAAATTTGTCAATTCTAGCAATCCTTGGGAGAAGGACTTTGGCTGTGCTATAATAATTGGGATTGAGCTCTGCAGCATGTATATAACCTATTAGTTTGTTTTAATGAGCTAGATTAATCCCTACTGTAACATCAGTGAAGCCAAATAGGGAATAATTTAAACCCAATAAGTCTAAAAATGCATCATTCTATAATTCATCTGATTTATTATTTACTGTGTTTGAGACATAAGTTTTGCAAAGACCTAGCACCCAAGCAAAGTAAATATAGACATGTTTTTTTCATACATTTGTCTGACCAAGAAAAAGATTATTTTGGGGATATGCTCTGTCCCTAAGGTCTGAGTGTGTACAGCCATCTTAAAAATTGTTGCCGGGGGATCAAGACTGCCTAGGAATTAATTCTGACAGGCCCTCATCATGCAGTCACAATCTTTTCTGAAATCTCATCCAATATTTTAAAGGTAAGCAATGATACTGGAATCAAAATTATCTGGCATACCATTATTTGATATATAGGTTTGAGAATATTCTTCAATACTCCTCTTATCAATCTCTTATCAGTTTGATGATCTAGGTGTATAAGTTATTAGGGTAGAATTTACTAGCACAAATATTTGTGGAAAGTAAACAAACAAACAATGTCAAAACAAACTTCAGTATTCACACCAGAGGTGCTTGTGTTTTCTCATGCAATCAGGGAAGAGAAACAATACCATGTGATCTATCTCAGTGGTCTCCAAACTTTTTTGATTGCACACGCCTATCAGTAAAAAAATTTTGAGCACACACCCCCTGCCATACCGGCTCTACCATTTTTGCCAAAACAAACAAACAAACAAACAAAACCGATGAAGCAAAACAAAACAAAAAAACGTTCCTCCTACCGAGCACCCCCAAGGATCCTCTTGCGCACCCCTTGGGGTGCGTGCACCCCACTTTGGAGACCACTGATCTATCTGATCAATCACAACTAAGCAACACAGCTCAAATTCAGAATATTTGCAATCAATCCATATAGCAACAAATTTCGAAAATCTATTAATAGAATACATCTGAATAACAGATACAGTGTATTGAAGGAACCTGATACCTGCTTATAGATGTTTTGCGAGCAGAAAGAGGATCAATTTGTCAAATACATTGTTTGCTGTGAAATTTTCACTTTGCTCTAGTTTCAAGCAAGCAGAATACTTTATTTATCCTAGGGTGGGGGTTTTCCCATCTAAAGAAAGAAAGAAAAATGATATTATAGAAAATCCTGTGTCAAGCTAAAAGATTTTGCTGAAAAATCAGATAATTACTCTGAACCCAAGATCTGAGAGAGCAATGACTCAGTTATTTTTATATATATTCTGTAGATCATATCATTGCTCAAAGGGAGCAGAAGCTTAAAAGTACTTTTACCTTTTATATTTTTTCTTGATTTTACAGAACAAAGAAAAATATAACCAAAATAAAGACGACTGATGAAGAAATACAATTATCAAGAAAATAAAAACGAGTAAGGGAATTATCCATTGTTTGTTAAATCATTTCTTATCACTAATTATTTGTCTTCTGCTGTTTTCATATTGACTTTACTAGGTCATTTTAAATAGCTGTTTTCTGCCCTACACTTTGGACCTGTATTCCAGCCTTACCACACAAGTTTTCCCACTTCCATTTTCTTTTGATCACTACCTCATGTTAATGTTTTGTTTTTATAATATAATCAACACAATTTTATTAATCGGTGGTCCTTATAAAAGGTGCCATTTCTAAGAAAAAAGATAGTCCTCTGTATCTAGGAAGCACAAAAGCTGGTGGTTTATGTGTTGTGGATTCACCTGAGGGAAAGACATTCCTGAGCTCATCCACAAGACCTTATACCCTCTTTATATCCAAGGCCCTCCTGACGGACCCACCTCTATCATGATGCCTATTTAAAACTGACACTGTCACACATTTGATGAATAACTTAGATATAATATCCTACTTGTATATTTACTAGCCCAACTGTATATTTGTTGCTTCATTTTATTCTAACAGATACTTGTTTACTTGTCTATCTTGAGACTGTGAGCTTCTTGAGGCAGGGATCATGTCTTTATTTGTAAAGCAACTAGCACACTATTGGCACTATAATAATTATTTACAGACAGTGCAGCACCTAGTGATACGCATACAAGCAATATGGCATTAGGAGCAGAGGCATGTCAGAAGACACATGCAGGGTGCTATGTTGGGCAGGAATGTTCCGCTAAAATCTTAGCACTTCACATCATGGAGGAATTTAATCTGAGGGCAGATTGGCCGATTCCCCAGTCAGCCATCAGGATAGCTGTATGTTTTGACCCATATGTTGTTGCCACTTTCTCTTTTTGGGCCCTTTATAATGGATTCAAAAGGTCTATCTTTCACTAGTTTAGCAGAGAAATGGGCGGGGGGGGGGAAGGACAGCTGGTGCATTTCATAATGTACCTTATGGAGTCTTTTGGCAGCTCTTATGATTCCTAATTTATCACTGAATTGGAACAATATGAAAATTAGGGTGAGATGTGTTTTTTAAATAAGAAAGAAAGTCAACAAAATGGAGAGAGGGAATAGAGATGCAAAGAACTGTGGCAAGAAAAGGAATATTTATAAACAGCAGTAAAGAATAAAATTACAGAAAGAAGATTGTAAGAAAGCAAACAAAGGAATCGAACAAGGGCACGTACAGTAGGGAGAAATGAGAAAAGAAAGTTAGGAAGGACTGTTTGAGGTAGTACCATTAAATGTGAGAACGTAGGGATGAAGAAAGAGGGTAAATGTGAATACTGAGGCAAAGCAAAAGAGGAGACATTTTTCATAGTTTGGACTGATTGAAGTGGCATTGATGGATGGTGACATACCTTCCTCAGGACTGCACATAAGATAAAGTAAACAGATATGACCATGGGATGATGTCCCTACCCGGTCACAAACTATTATCAGAAGCTGAAGGAGTTCTCATTGAAAGTTAGTGTTGAAAGTTAGTGACATCCCTCCTTAGATAACTGGCTACTTAAGTGAGATTTTCTGTACCACATTCATGCTCTTTCTAATGCCATACATTTATGTCCACTTAATGTCAGTGCAGCTGCCTGGGTCATGCCCAAGAATCAGGAAAGCTTACCTGCCAGTTCTTTCTTTTTGTTGAGCCAGCCATGAACCCTAAAACACTTATGTAGCTTGCATTGATGTGTGAACCTGGGATATGTGCTTGCAATTACTGAAGACTCTTGAAATGAGTTTGGTACAGGTCACAGCTACTGACAGGTGACGTGACTGCTACTAACCATATTTACTTCATTCAGTGAGCAAATATTATTTAATGTTAGTTTTAAGGAAAAAAGGAAATTTCACAGTTGGTAACATATAGCACTAACACTTCTGCTTATCTTACTGTTATAGCAACAACCACTGCATTGAATAGCTGACTGACTGAAGCATCAGGCTGTCCTCCCCACCCAAATACAGTTCACAATCAGTTAAAAACTTCAAAGGTATTTCTGCTCTCTTATCCATTTAACATATTATTTTCTTTTCGTTAGCACATACAGTGTAGTCTGTGGAAAGAGTACACATATAAATTGGGATTATTAGCTCACAGGCACTGCAAATTGATGTGTGGTGTGTGAGACGGAATCAGGATATTGGCCAACTTTTATATTAAGTTTGCTTAGTATGAAAACTAATTATAACTTCCTGAAAAAAATTAGGAAATGGCCTTAATAGAAAACAGGTGGACACTATGGGCTGTCTCTTCAGTAAGGATCTGATCCAACACCCACTGAAGTTAACAGGAGTCCTGCCATTGGCTTCAGTGGGTGATTGGAACAGGGCATAAACCTTTTGGCTAAGAACTTCAGTTATATATCTTCATATTTTTAGTAGCTGAGTGGCACGGACTGGTGGTACATCAGCCACTGGAATCTGTGACAAGACTGGCTCCTCCAAAATCCGTTGGCTCTTTGCAAGGATGTTCTACTATCTAGTAGGTGTTTGGGGCAGGTTCCTTTTTTTTTTTTTTTTTTTTTTTTAAAGTCTGTTCAGTCAGATGAATGTTTCTCTAGTCAAAAAGTGCATTGCTTTATATGGCAGTCATTCAGGCTCCATATTGTATAAAATGTAAGATTGTCCAAGTAGTCTGCCTGGCTGTAATTTGATTGGTAGGACTGATCATGCAAGCAATTAAGGCCTTTCATTACTGCAGTCAGCGGCTCAACAATCAGCAAGTCCATCCAGTTCTATATGATCTGATCACAGAAAGCCAGCTTAATTGTCAGGAATAGATGTATATCATACTAGTGAGGTAGTAATGTATATCTCTGTTGAAGAAGGAGGTGTTTACTAGACTTCCCTTCAGCTTTGCAGCACCTTGGGCAATCCCTTTAGACTATAGTAAAGGAAAAATCCCTTACCAATATACACAGCAGCCACAAAGCTCTGCAAATAGTCCCACCTCAGTTGTAGGTTTTTCTGCACAAATTATGATTTATATTGGTAGAATTCTGGGCTAAATGATTATATTTTGGGATGCCTATTGTCAAAGGAAAATTGAATGAATGGTCTAAACAGCAATTTGTGTTAGGAGCTCCTAAGTGAAGACTGAAAATTGATATTAAGATCTTCACTTACAGATATTCTGGATTCGGTGTCTATTCAGACTACAGTTTCATTGCTTATTTAGTATATTTCTTACATTAGAGATACAATCTGCATGTCTTGCAAAATCTGAGGATGAATGGTCACAGTATGATGCTTTGGTGGGTGTCTGGAATAGATGCTAGTATGATACAGAGGTCTAAACAATCACAGCAACAGATACATATCTGTACTGGAGTGTCTTTGCTCCTCACATACTAGGGAGGCCCCACATGGATTGATTCTTGGGCCTATGCTATTCAATATTTTTATCAATGACTTGGAAGAAAACATAAAATCATCTCTGATAATGTTTGCAGATGACAAAAGGATTGCGGGAATAGTAAATAATGAAGAAGACAGGTCACTGATACAGAGTGATCTAGGATTGCTTGGTAAACTGGAGCAAAGAGTCATGTGGCACCTTATAGATGTGGAAGCAGAGAAAGAACTGACAGGAAGGGGATTGCAATGCATGACAGTTTGTTAGTAAGAGTCAGGCTAACTGTAACCCTAATAATGCGAGATTTGTAGAAGCGAGGAATGTGTGAGGCGAGTGGGAAAGAACTGTGTGAGAAGTTGTTGCGACCTTGTGTAGATCATATGGAATGTAGACTAAGAGTCTACATTAGTGAGCAAAACAAGATATCAGAATGACCTATGTATAAACAAAATGCAGCTGTTGCTCATTATCGTCTGTAACAAAACGTATAAATGCTTGCTGTAATTGTTTACCTGTTGAGAGACCTGTTTAGCTCTCTCCCTCTATGCAATTGATAGAGAGAAAATAAAGTATCTGATTTGCTGTACCCAAACAAAAAGTGAGAACTCTGTTATTCTCCGACATAGACTAACAGACGTATAGGAGCATGCAATCCAAAGAAGTGGGTATTCACCCACGAAAGCTCATGCTCTTATACGTCTGTTAGTCTATAAGGTGCCACAGGACTCTTTGCTGCTTTTAAAGATCCAGACTAACATGGCTACCCCTTTGATACTTGGTAAACTGGGTGCAAGCAAACAATATACGTTTTAATATGGCCAAATGTAAATGTATACATCTAGGAACAAAGAATGTAGGCCATACTTATAGGATGGTGTACTCTATCCTGGGAAGAGGTGACTTTGAAAAAGGTTTGGGGATGATGGTGGATAATCAGCTGAACATGAGTTCCCAGTGTAATTCTGTAGCAAAAAGGGCTAATGTCGTTTTGGATGCATAAATAGGGAAATCTTGAGTAGGAATAAAGAGGTTATTTTACCTCTGTATTTGGGAAAATGTGACTGCTGGTGGAATACTATGTCCCGTTCTGGTGTCCACAATCCAAGAAGGATGTTAATAAAATGGAGAAGGCTCAGAGGAGAGCCATGAGAATGATTAAAGGATTAGAAAACATGCCGTATAGTGATAGACTCAAGAAATTCAATCTGTTTAGTTTAACAAATAGAAGGTTAAGGGGTGACTTGATTATAGTCTGCAAGTACCTACATGGGGTACTGTGTAATGCTAGGTTCATGGTATTGCTGTGTCACCTTTATATGTCAAAGGAATAATGTGGCTTATTTCCATCATGGCTATTGTGATTTTAATCCCTTGAATAGTGATCAGACTAGTGAGTAAGTAGCTGTGGACACAACTTGTTATTTGGAGAGCTTTTGCCTATGAGAAGACCTGCAGTGTGAGAGTGTGCTTCCTGCATGTTTAACAGCAGCTTCTGGCAGCAGAAACTCATGATTGTTACTGAGGAGAGAAGGGTTTAGAGATGGGCCTGCCCTCTCTTCCCTGAATAGCTTTCCCCACTCAAGTGGTGTTGCTGTCGTTTAAATTGTTTCGTATCTGTCTGTTTCTGATCCATTTGCTGTTAACGTTTAGTATTAGCTGAAGGTAAGTATTGCTCTGCAGAGGAAATTGAATTGACAGGTTGAATATAGCTGCTGCTGAGCATAGTTGTGGACTCTCACAGTGAGGGGGTGATAAGATTTGTGCAGCTTGTAGTGTCCTCCCAGGTAGGATGGCTTTTTTTTAAATGCTTTCCCATTGTTTTTCCACATCTCTCATTTCAGCTGTAATTCCTGGTCCACTCCAGACCAAAAAAGGTGTCAATCTCATAGAAATAGTTGCATTTGCTTCAAAATCTGGAAAAGTTTTTTTACTAACCAACAAATATCCATAGTGTAAACTCCACTGGGTTCCTGTGGGATTCAAGGTCTGACAGGAAGCAATTTATTTTAACAGAAAACTTATTATGAATGCTTCTTTGCAGCAGTATAATTATACTGGACATGTAATGGTAAATTATTGTAAACTATGAAAAGTGTAGAATCAGTCCTAAAATTTAATGTAAGAAATAAACTTCATTTACAATTTTAATTGTAATAGAAGTCGCATATTAATATCTGGTAGAGGCAAGCATGCCCTTCACATCACTCTGGATGAGGCTGGAGGTATCTCTTATCCGAGGAGCGCTCAACCTTTTTCTTTCTGAGCCCCCTGACTCCCACATGCTGTAAAAACTCCTCAGCCCACCAGTGCCACAACTGTTTTCCTTCATATAAAAGCCAGGGGCGGCATTAGGAGGTAGCAAGCAGAACAATTGCCTGAGGCCCCATGCCACAGGGGCCCCACAAAGCTAAATTGCACAGGCTTCAGATTCAGCCCTGGGTGGCGGGTTCAGGGCCCCGGGCTTCCGCCAGCACGATGAGGCTTCAGCTTTCTGCCCTGGGCCCCAGAGAGTCTAATACTGACCCTGCTTGTCCGACCCTGCTAGCCTGAGACAGATTAAACTAAAATTGCTTGTCAGAAGATGGGCGATCTGCAAGTTTTACCCTCCCATCCGCATCTATTCAACGATGTTTAACAGTGAATGAAAACTTAGGCAGGATGAAGGTGCAAATAAGATAACATTTATTGCAGCAACAGGTGATACAATAAGGTCAAGTAAACAACAATGAATAATGGCTCGGTTGTTAACCGACGTTATGTGGATATGAAACGCAGAGCCAAAAACCCTTATTACATTTACTAGGGAAACTGAGGAGACAAGTAAGGGTAATTACAGTACCATCTCTTGAGGACACAGGAGAGATGCTGACAAGGACGGGGAGCAGGAAGACAGAGTCGGGAACAGGAACACAGGCTACACAGATGAATACTCTGGCAAGTAAGTGGCCTTCCTTCTTCCTTGATCTTTTTTCTTCTATTCTTGAACATGACGTCCTGCGTCTGGTATGCAGATTGTTCCCTATATTATGTTAAGACAGGTGTGTGCAGTGAGTCCTTACAGGAAGCTGGGTGGATCCTGAGAGTTCACCCAAATCCTGGTCTGCTCTGGGGCTAGTAGCAGCAGACTGTGTGTGTGAGAGAGACTGACTGCCACTCTGATAGACAGCCCAGAGTGATGGGCGTGCCACCCTTAAGTAGTCTACAGTTGCTGGGCAGAATTAGGCTGTCACATGACCCTACCTTTCCCGCTCTTCGGGGAAAAAGGCACCAAACAAGGGTTCCCGACTATTGAGGATTAGTTGTTCTTTTATAAATCCAAGATGGCAACTGAGGGAAAACGTAACAGAACAAAGTTTAACCCAACATCTCCCCTCCTTGGTGATGTTGCTACCCTGGATGCAACTGTCACCACACCTGCACTTAACTATACTCCAGGTGAGTTCGAAAATCTAGATTAGTTGGTGATTCTTTTTAACTTCAATCTTATCCATCCCACCACCATTATAATTAACACGAGAGTAAGACCTTGAATGATTAAATTTACAACAAATGGATGCAAAAGGATGTGCCATGTTTGGGATAACTCTGTAGGAATTGCAAACAGAGTTTCCCACCAATAGGCAAAATTTGAACTTTTGCGCGCCCTTTTTGAGCATCTGTTCTATTTGTGCGGTTGAATGATGCACAGTGATCATTACATTGCTGCCCTGTTTTTCCAAATTTTTGATATGGGCTTCCAAATCAGGATGCTGCATCAGCTGTTTAAAAGTGTCAATGTTGACTCCTGTGTTGACTGGGTCAACATGTCTGTACAGCTCATAAGTTGCCTTGATGCTCTGTACATTTAATTTTTCCAAAATAAACATGACATCACATACTTGAACAACTAATACGAAACAAATCCAAAGGTTTACATGTGGATCATTTTTAACGGGATAAAAGAAATTCACAAGAAACTTTTTACAAAGACTACAAATGCAGATGCAGTTACTATTTACAATGACTACCTGGGACTGGTTTCCTTTCTGCAGCTCTAAGTCATAGCATTTCATGTCATGGCATTAAGGCAAATGTTGGTGGAACAAAGTAACCATTGCCTTCCTCCCAGATGCATGTGTCTAAGTTTACACTGTGGTATTCACCTTGGCTTTCAAGAGCCCACTTAGGGATATCTGTTGGAGTTAAGATAGTGTTGTTGACAATAACTTCTAAGGGAATTAATGGATACACCCGGTTTGTGCTGGCATTGGAAATGGTAAGGATATGTGTGACTACTTCTCTAGGGTACGGATTGTAAACAAAATCTAAAAGTTTCCACCCTGATGATGTCCTTTTTCAAAAGTTGTTGCATCTTTCATCATCAGGTTCTTGATTTCAACAGGAATGACTCCTTGGTACCCTACTCTAAGGATACCTGCTGCCATGTTCTGCAACCAGGATTGAACCTGTATGCAGGCAAATGCCCATGATATATTTTTCTGCAAGACACTTATGGCATTGATTATCTAGAATTGACTCTGTTTTTGGGTATCCAATCCAAATGGTAGAAACGATATCATAGGTAAAATCACTAATTTGATTTAGGGGTACTATTAATGGTTGGTTCAACTCTGCCATGTTATGGCTCACATTACTAACTCTTTGTGGTAGTGTGCCAGCACTCCTGGCATTAACATACCCTAATCCAGTGCCAACTTTAGCCGTAAGATCCTTTTTAACTCTGGGGTATCTGGGCTCATTATCAATGACTCATACGTCACAGCCCATCATAGATGGCTTGAGATAGGGCGCACACTCAGGCTGTATAGCTTTGGCCTGAAGTTGCATGCTTACTACAACTCTTTTGGGAGCGTATCAGGGGTTAATGATAAGCAAGCATTTAAGATCCTGCTTAACCACAAGTGGACCCATTTTGATAATATGAGGTTTGGGAATGACAGTCACCTCTTGGCGTGTTTTTGCCCCAAACATTCCCGCCATGTACCAGGTCCCAGAATCATTTGTGGAAACCAAAATATTTACGAAACCATAACAGTTAGCTTAAAACATAACTTTGCTCAAAGGACAGAAATTATTCACGTTGCATCGATGGGCATGAGCATTATTACTACAGTTTAATTTTACAAACATAGTTGTTGTGGGAGAGTGTACTCTTACTCTGGTAAGTATATTGGCTTGAGTGCTGACAAATACCTCTACCTGTAGTGTCCCCTCCTTGACTCGATGAGCCAGATTTGAAGACATAGAAGTGCATCTAAGGGGGCCTTTGGTTACTAACCCACCAGAGCAGGTTACCATTCTTCTATCCTGGAGCTCCCAAACTCAGCTATTTTGAACTTTACCACCCTACCTAAAGGCTCTGAGTTCTTGTCTAGCAGAACAGTTTGCATACTGTTGTATGGGACCATAACCATATTTGACCTGTCCCCCAGTTCTTCCTTCCAATACAATATGTAATTGTGACCATTTTTGTATGCAAAAATCATTGTAGGACCAATGTTGTCCTCTAAGACTAGGCCATAGTAAGTACCCCACACCTTAACTGGTTCTTTACCAGTCAACTCAGCCTTTGTGATACCTTTTATCAACCCAATTGAACAAAAGTAGTGCTCTCCCTCCTCTACTGACAATGCATAACATATATTTATAAGTAATATAGTTAACAAAAAGCGATTGGTACAGTTTGGCTCCTGTGATGCAAACAGACAAAGAGAAACAATTACATGATGAAATGACATATGCTCAGCTCCTAGCACCCTTACACTCCTTTAATTGGCTCGAGTGGAACCACTTAAGCTGTTTCTTTCCCTGGGCTCCTTTAAGCTTTACCTCATAGATGGTTGGGCTGGCCTTATTGGTGATGCATACAGGTCCAACCCACCTGGGGCTGAAGGAATGCCCTTGCTCTGAATAGTATCTGTAGAGCACCCTATCCCCAATTTCCCACTCAATAGACTTAAGAGAACTTCCCAGCCTTTTGTCCATAGTTCTAGCATTGGACTTCAGTTGGACAGTTACCTTGTGTTGGATGGAGCTTATATCTTGTAAAAGTTTCTGCATACATTTATCAACCTAGAGCTAAGGTTGCTAGTCATCAGGAGCCCCATCTACCCACCAGTACTCAGATGTTTTCATGTGTCTGCCCATCATAACCTCCTGGGGCGTAAACCCATGCAAGGCTACCGTTGACCTAAATGCCATTAGGATTATGGGCAGTTTTAAGTCCCAATTCTTTCCTTGGGAGTTGACAATCTTTTGGAGCACTGTTTTGAGGCGTGATTTGTGCGCTCTACAAGGCCCGAGCTCTGCAGGTGACCTGCAATACGCAGCTTCTGCTGGATCCCCAAGGCTTTGCACGTTGCTCTGGTGACCTTACCCATGAAGTGGAGTCCCTGGTCTGAGTCAATACATTCTGGCAGGCCAGTCCTCGAAAAGGTTTGCTCTAGGAGAACTCTGGCAGTTGTTATTGCCGTATTATTCTTGGTGGGGTAGGCTTCCACCCACTTGGTGAAGGCGTCTACAATAATTAGACAATACTTGTGGCCTCTGCTGGTGTTTGGCAGGGAGCCTATTAAGTCCACCTGAAAGCACGTCCATGGCCTTCCGATAAGTTGGTGATGCATCAGGCCCTTGATGACCTTGGCATCTGGGTTGTTTTCAGTGCAGTTGAGGCAACTAGAGATGTACTTAGTCACATCTTGCATGATGCTTGGCCATCATACCACAGTCATTATTCGATTCACAGTCTTTTCTATGCCAAAGTGGCCCTTGCTATGTACTAAGCCAGTGGTTCTTAACCTTTACTGCAGCCTGCATCCCTTTGGTTCTCAAAATATGTTCTCACACCCTTTATCAAAAATCAAAATATGTTCTCGCACCCCTTAAACCTAGATATATTTTGTTTGTATATTACAGTAATTGTTAAAGTATAATGTTAATAAATACATAGGTTTGATGAAACAAAGTAGTTGTACTTACGTGCCTGTGCTTAATTTGTGTTTTCGATGATTTACCTTCTAAAAAAATCTGACATGTCTCGCACCCCCAGAAAGGGCATCTCACACCCCCAGGGGGTGCGTGCACCACAGGTTAAGAACCCCTGTACTAATCCAACCATCTCTCAGCATAAACATGTAGGTAGCAGGACAGGTGTTGAATGTCCTTTTTTAAGGCCTTTATAAGGCCATGTCTGTCCTGGATGATTTGGTACTCCCGGTGCTCTTGCTTTGCTAACAGACCTTGGATTTCTTGATCTCTTTTCTGCAGGTCCTTAATGTCAAGCTGACCAGAGAGATCCTCGGTCTTAGGTTCCATTTTCACCACCTTCTCCTCTGAGTGGACCCAAAGTCTCTCTTCCCCTAACAAGGCCGCCTGTTCGGCCAGCTAGTCAACCTTGTTGTTGAGGCTGGAGATTTTCTCAAAGTCTCGGTGATGGGCCCTCACCTTGAGCAGGTGGGTGCCACCTGGTCTATTGGTGGCCAGCTCCCATGCGTGCAACAGATATTTTGTGTGCGCAATGGGTCACCCTTCCGCCAACTTCATCTTTCACTGGATCCAGAATGGCATCCACTTACTAAATGCCTAGATAACCCAATTCAAGTCTGAGCACACGCAGATATTGGCTTCAGGATCTTCTGTGTATAGGACAGCCAATACTGCTACCACTTCAGCTGCCTGGGCTGAGAACGGGCATAGCGTTCCCTGCAGGACTTGATGGGACTCTGGCTGAAGTGCCACATACCCTGCATGAGGGCTCCCCTCTTTGTGGAAGCAGCTACCATCCACAGCCCAGATCTTCAGGCCCTTGTCTTTTGCTTCCTGATAACTGCTTTCCACAATAAAAGGTGACTTGGGTAAGTTGCTTTCCAGACTGGGGATTGGACACTCATGGACTCATGGTCCTGTCCATCGGTGAGTAGAGCATATGGGAGGATGGCTAGTCGAGGAGTCTTTTCTACTTCCAGGTTTCTGTTGATGGGGCTCAGTGTCCAGTTGGCCAGACTAAGACTTGACACATGCCCTTCATTGATGCGCCCTGAGAGTATGTATTTTAGTGGGGTATGAGCTGTTTTAAGGATCACTGGGGACCATACCTATGAGGAATTCCCAGTGTTTAAGTGACCATACCAGGCTAGGATCTCTCACTTGCAGGTGTTAAACTGTTTCTTGACTTTGCTCAGAGTCTTTGACCTATAGGTGACAGGTCAAAGGACATTTCCCTGATCTTGTAGGAGCACCGCGCTTATACCCTTAAACAATGTTGCCAGCCTTAGGTGGAACGGCTGGTTGGGCTTTGGGTGAGCCAATGCTGGTGCCTGGGCGAGAGCCTGCTTTAGATCACAGAAAGCCTTCTGATGCTCATTGTTCCCCCTCCATTCTTCGTTCTTCTTTAGTAGCACATACAGTGGCCTGGCCATCTCAGCATACCCTTCTATAAATTCCCTCAAAAACCCTATGAGTCCTAGGAACAACCTTAATCCAGCGATATCTTGGGGTACTGGAAGTTTACAGATTAAGTTGACATGCTGAGTATCTGGACATTTGCCTTCTTTACCAGTTGTCATTCCTAGATAGCTGACTTCTGGTCGCACAAGCTGAGCCTTTACCAAATTGATCAGGAAGCCTGTTATCTTGATCTGATCCAGGACTGCGTCTAGCACCTCAAGATTTTCCTCATTCATGGTCGTTGCCACGAGGATGTCGTCCATGTAGCTAAGGACTTGACTTGTGTTCTTCAAAGTGCTCCAAATACTGGATACGTGGTGATGGCATATAGACAGCACATCATGTAGTCCCTGTGGGATCTGTCTGAAAGTGTACTGCTTGTCTCTATAAGTAAAGGCAAATTTATGCCATGTGGAAGGGTGAAGGGCAATAGAAAAGAAAGAAAATCATTTAGCCCCTCATGAGAGGGCAGCCACCACCTCGTTAAACTTGGCCACTACAGGGGCTAACCAAGGTGTCACTTTAAGCTCCCTGTAGTCGACTGTTAATCGCCAAGTCTTGCCATCCGCTTTCATGACTGGCGGCTTTCTGTTGTCAAAAGCACTCCCTGTTTGACCATGGCCTTGATGATACTTTGGATGCCTTCCTCAGCAGCAACAGGGTATCTATATTGCCTCTGTGACTTTGGGTCAAGTTCGTTGACTCTGACCTCTGCTGCTATCTTGCCTCACTGCAACTTGTTCCTGGCAAATGCCTCCTGATGCTTGAGGGCAACCTTGGCCATGTTGGCATCTCCAGATCTTCTGGTGCCTTTACTGTAGCCACTCTGAGATGCTGGTATGATCTTATGATGCTTGCTGTTTTTGTCCTGGACCAGCCTTCTATTGGGAAGGTCTATAGTGAGGCTCAACTTGGAAATCAGGTCCATTTCTAAGATGCCTTGACCTCTGAGGGCTTGGAGCCCAAAGGCAGCCTTAACAGGTAGTGTGGTTTTTGCAATTGACGGGTTGGATGAAGGGGACCACACTTTTACCCCCATTGAAGCCCTCTAAAACCTTGGTTCCTTGGATGGGGATCTTCTTAGCTCTTGGCTCAGCATCCATGCACCAGATGGAGACTCTCCCTCCACGACCACAGACGTTGAAGGTCTTCCCCACTTATCGTTGGTCAAGGGTGCTGTTACTGGGGAAGGAGCCTGGCCCCATCATAGTAGATCTGGAGCTTTTTCCTGCTGCTGCTGATCCTCTTGTGACAAGCCAGCCTCTGCAGCAGCTCCTCCGCAGGAAGTCTGTCGATGCTCTCTGGTTTTGTACTGGAGCAACTTTTTCAAGAGGGTGTTCCTCTGCTCTTCCTTGCTGAAGTTGTCAAATGGCTGCTTTTGCTCTGATAAGCAGCAGATCTCCTGTCTTTCCATTGAAGCATGGGTTTTTTTTTTGGAGACTCCTTCCCTCGGTGGTTCTTGTTGGTGAACGCTGCCACCTTCTTCCTGGCTCTGGGAGTTGTGAAAGCCTCCCACTGGACTTCGAATGCCTCCTGGAATTTCTCTTCTGGCTCTCGTAAGGAGGTCGATAGGTGGTCTACTGGCCCTAGAGCCACCTTTAGGGTTAGAGTCAGTCCAGGAATTCAGGAGTGTTACAAGTCGGGGCACCTGCTAGCCAGTAAAAGAGCCTTTTTTGGTTCAGGTATTTTTCCGGCCTTTCATAAGGCTGCTGGTGCTCTGAATAATACCTGCCAATTAAGTTCTGGTGCAGGTGGTAAAACCTTAGAATGCCTTCAAACAATTCCAGTGAGGATTCAGTGTCAGCCACCTGAATGTTAATGGGAAACACACTGAACTCCTCACTGGACATGCACTCCCTGGCTATGGCGGCAACATCTTTCTTCCCTATTCCAGGAAGGGAGTTCACCTTAGCTGCCCAATCAAGGGCCGTGTCCTGATTTAGTGGGCTGAGGGCCTTCTCAACCGCACGAGCCTGCTTGGGGGGTGTATGTTTTAATTTCATGGCAGGTCTCTGGTGGTCGAGACGAGCCAGGTCCATAACTAATTACAGTGGTGGTCACTGGCGCCATGGGCAAATTACTCCCCTCCTACGCTGCTGATTCAGGGGGAGCTGAAGGCTGCTTTCCCTTTTTCCACCATCCTGGTCTCTAGTTGTCTAGGCAATCTGCAGAGCCGTTCTGCCTCGGAGTCATCTGAGCTGCTGGACTCCTCAGTGCTCTTCCTCAGAGGGTCCCTACTACTAGCTCTTAGGAGCCCCCTGGTCTGCTGCAGCTTGTATTGCAGCTTTTGTAGCTTGGCCTGACAATTTGAGTGCTCTGCCTGCTGTGACTGTCTAGAACAGAGCTCCTTGATGAGTTCCTGAATCGCTGCCTGGGTTTCCTCCTGCTTCACGTTAGTTAGGTGAAGCTCCTTGTCTTTTCTGGTAATCAAATCATTGAGGTCTTGAACTTGTAAGTCCAACCTACTGATTTGTGTAACATATCCAGTGTTTTGTGTCTCTAAGCCTTCCACTCGTCTGCCCAATTTCTCCAGCTCTAGATCTTTGGTTCTGATCTGGTTGTTCAAGCTGGGCGGCGTTGGCCACCTGAGTGTTCCCAAACTCATGTAGTTCCTTGCACACAAAGAAGACAAGTAAGAGTAATTACAGTACCATCTCTTGTAGATGCAGGAGAGATGCTAACGAGGACGGGGAGCAGGAAGACAAAGTCGGGAACAGGAACACAGGATACACAGATGAATACTCAGGCAAGTAGGCGGCATTCCTTCTTCCTAGATCTTCTTCTATTCTTGAATATGACATCCTGCATCTGGTATGCGGATTGCTCCCTGTACGATGTTAAGACAGGTGCATGCAGTGAGTCCTTACAAAAAGCTGGATGGATCCCGAGAGTTCACCCAAATCCTGGTCTGCTCTGGGGCTAGTAGCAGCAGACTGTGTGTGTGAGAGACTGACTGCCACAGCTGCTACTCTGAAATCTGAAAGTAATTTCTGCTGACTCGTTCTGACAGGGGGATCTTGTTATTTCCAGCCGTATACCATAAGAGGGACTAGAGTGTTGTCTTTGAGGCAGAGGGAACTAGGGTTTGGGACAAAGGAAATTCAGTGTGAGAAACCCTAGGAACAGTGAAGATAAGATTAGGGAGAAAATTTGTGCTGAGGTTTGTTTATTAACAACGACCCTCCACTGAGGATAGCTGACCACCAACTCCGTTTCATTTAGGCTGGGGACTCTTAGCTCAAGGTCCCTAGCTGAACTCAGTTGCTATGATGGTACAGGTAGTTTGTCAGAGAGCCAGGACCCAAGGGCTATATATAGCAAAATCTTGAATTCCACCTCTTAGCAACAGGAAGACAGTATAGCTAGCAAAGAAGTGGGGTAACAACTTGTCTGTCACGAACACTGCCAACCTAGTGGGCAGCCTCAGGCTACAGTAACTGAACTGAGTGTTTTTTTGGTGTAGCCCCAAGTAGAGTGGTATTCCATTGTGGAGGTCAAAAGACATGGATTACTCAAGGACTGGATCTGAAAGAAACAATCAGAAATGCTCAGCTAGTTGAAAATGGGAAATCATGCTTTCAGCTAGTGCAGCTACCTGAGACTCCAGAAGAAGTCAGGGATCCAAAAGCTGCCGTGGAGTGTGAACAACTTGAACTAAAGGGGAGAACAAATTCCCTCAAAAATGGGGATCCATTCCTGCTGTACCTTGAAGACCTTTCCTCACCCCACTAACATTGCTTCCCATTTTAAAATGTAAGCTTTACATTGTTTCCTATTTCCCAAGTGATTAAGCATCAGTCAGCTGGCTAGTATTCATATCACAGTCTCATCTAGACCCTGACAAATGATTATTCCATTCAGAGATGATGAAAATCAGTCACAGAGCTGTGTGACATCCACATGCCAATGACACAGTCCATATGACCTTCTATATATATTGAAAAGGAGATGAAACAGAAGAAAACATTGTGGTACTATCCATGAGAAACTCCTCAGGACAATGTATGTGGGTGATAACCCAAACCAACTCTGAGATTTCTCAAACAGGAAAGAATGGAATCATTCAAGAGTGATTCCCACTAGGGTTCACAAATGCATCAGTAAAACCTCATGACCAAAATATTACCAAGTTTCCTACCACACAATTTCAGTGCATGCAGTGGTAAACTGAATCACAAAACCATAATCTCCTCATATTCTGTTGTTTGCTAAATTCCAGGCAAATCATTGCCGTCCATCTGTATATATTCCTCATAAGGACATTGCCCATAGCTCCTAATCGCACCACTTAGACTCTTCCCGTCTCCCATCAATCTTCTGGTTTCAGAACTTTGTTTTTCACTGCATGATATAACAGACCAACTGACCCAATTCCATGGAAACAGAGCCAAAGACTAGTTCTGCATCAACAAGAATATACATGGCCACATATTAGTAATTGTTTTTGTATCACCTTCCCTGGCCATAGCTATAAAAATAAAAAATACTAATAAGTCTAGAACACTCTCCTTTGTAATACATAAAGTTACATCCGGATTTTATTTTGTACATATTCCAGACACCACCCAACACATATTTATGTATTTTATATCTAGAACAGTGAGTTTCACCTTAAGTTTTTGATCTTACAAAGACCTGAGTAATATACTTCTGCCCCCATATGCTCAACAATCGGAGAAAAGTCATAAATGGTCTCAATCAATTGTATCACTCTGGAATACTGGAGTATTCATGATGCCCACAAAACATTGCCAAGGCGATCATGGTTAAACAGATGCTGAGCAGAGACTACTGACTGTGATGCAAAACATGTTTGTTTTATGGTTATTGTTTCCTCCCCTTCTCCTGATCTTTCTGTTTCATCTGCAGGTTACATTTTGTTCTAAATCTAAACTGTGATCTCCCTGGCATAGTGTCTATCTTCTTGTTACTTGTTTGTTCAGCGCCTAGTGCAACAGAGCCTTAGTCCTTGAGCAGAGCCTCTAGATTCTACCATAACATAAATAATAATTATTTATAATCATGACTTATGTTGGCTATTTCCCAATAAAACATTTTGTTCAGTATAATTATAGATCTGAACATACAGTATGTTTCATAACTTTATAGGATAAATTTCGTAAAGAAGTAGGATGATAATTTAACACAGCTACTGCCTGATTTGAAAAGTCAGGATAGTGTGTTCATTATTTATTTTTGTTGCAGCCCATAAGCCTCCCTGTAGTCCTGCTTCCTGACAATCTCATCCTCTTCCTGCCAAGCTATGGTCTTTTTAGGGTTTGGGGCTCAGTGCAAAATGTTTCAAGAAGAGGGGGAATAAAGAAGATTTATTGTAATTGATATGTTAGCTGCGTTGAGTTAATTTGTTCTTGTTTGATTTTTTTTAAGGCTGCTTGATGTATTATGCTGTTATAAGACTAAATGCCAAGGCCCCTAGAGCTCCTGTGTAGGTGTCTTAATCTAAAGAAATAAATAATAAACTGATCCTGTTTAAACATCACCGTGGTGTCTCAGTATAACCTGTATGTACACACCCTTGCCTGGAGCCATGGTGCAATGGAGATGTACACCACTGCCCCCAAGAGTTCTGAACAGAGGATGCGAGATAGGTAGACACTAGTTATGATGTTCTGGGTCTATGAATCCAGGCCTGGGCGTCCCCAGACAGCTTCTGCATCTTGGCCTCCACACAATGTCTGCTGAAAGCTGGTGGGCTGAGAAGCTAGTAGGACTATAGCTTCAGCCAAGGCATCACCTCTGGGAACCGTGATTGGAGGAGTGCCCAGCTCCACCGATTGGTCCAATCACACTATTTAAGCCAGAAGGCGTAACAGGAAGTTTATCTGAGCAACAAGGTGATTTCCTGTTGTGGCTGCATCCTGCATCCAACCCTGTTCCTGATTCCTCTTTTGTTCCTGGCTCTTGCCTCCTGCCTCACTCCTGCCTTTGCTCTTGTTCCCACCATGCTCCTGCTCCATGCTTGATGCTTGCCTCTTTTCCAGTTCCTGCCTTTTCACCTCCAATCATCAGTTAGCAATCCTGGCTCTGACCCTGGCCTCCAACTGCTGACTCTGACTCTGGCTTGACCATTGGCTCTGGCATTAGGTGTATCCCAGTCTCCTTAAAGCTTTCCCCTGTAGTGTCCAACCTCTATATCCACTGAACACTCACAGAAGTACCAGGTCTGCTGTTCCCCACCTCTTGCTACCACACCCACTCATCCACCCCTACCTTGCATTGGGACTGGTTTCAGACCAAGGAGACTTAATACAGAGTCCAGGTTAAAAAATCTGTGTGGTCATATAGAGATTGGTGCATACATGTAGCATTCAAAAGAAGTAATGTACACAGTAACATTATTCACTGGAATGCACATGCTATAATTTTTGTTACCCTGTCTCGCCTGCCCACACCCCAACCTGCTTGTTTGTCTCATCTCCATGTTACACCTTCTCTTTTAGATTATAAGATCTTTGTGGCAGGGACTCTCATTTTATATATATATATGTACGGTGCTTAGCACAATGGGGCCTAACTTGGTTGAGGCTGTGAGGCGCTGCTGCTAAATACATGTTAACTACTAAAAACAATGTTTCCCAGTATTTTTAGAGGGGAAGCTGATTCAAGAGTTTTGTAATATATAATCTTTAAATATTGCTAATGGATTAAGCACTTCCCAAAATATTTGGAATGCCTGTAGATTTGTCTTTTAAATTCTTCAATAAAGTATAAATACCACCACTAACAGTTGCCAGCTGGATACAGATGACACAATGTTAATTATAATGATCTTCCCCACAGTTAATTTTTCATTAGTAAAAATAGACTGAGAAAAAAAATTAAGTAGAAATGTTACATGTATTGTTCAAAACAATATTGTTCTTTATAATATTAAAATGTATATTTTGCAAATGAAATTACATGTTTCAATAAGGTGGAAACTACTGTCTACTGACTTATGGTGCCAGACTTTGGCATTTAGATATTTATGGAGATTTGTAAGCTATATTTTTCCTGCTATTATATAAAAATTCTATAACTATAATTAATTATAGGGACTGTTCTACAGCCTCATAATATATTTTCGGAGATAAATAGCTTATGGATAGTAAGTTAGATTTTCTCACATCTAAATGTTTGCTCTAGTTGAAAATGCCAAGGGAAAAAAATGACACAATGGCTTTCAGAGAACTTGTAACTCGTAGGCAAGTAATGGTAAGAATTAATTCTACAGTAGTAATAATTTTGTATACTGTACTTACTTATTTAAGGGTAGTATAAAATAATTGAAAACCACTTTCTATATATCCATTTTATACATATTGCCCACTGTGACTTCTATTAAAAAGAAACAAACTGTCTTTCCAAATTGTAGTATCCAACTGTTATGGCAGCATGGCAAAAAATAGACATAGGCATGAGTGTGACAGGTTTCCACACACACACACACACACACACACACACACACACACTTTGGGGTGCCACCTGTGACAGGTTTCCCCACACACACACTTCGGGGTGCCACCTGATGTACTTGGGGTCCCAGTGAGCCCGCCCATTCCACCAGCCTGGCTCCCTCACCCTGTCCTGCTGAGCCAAGCACTCAAGCCTCCTCCAGCACACACACACACAGAGGTAGGTAGAAAGACACACACTGAGATCAGCTCTGTGTGGGAAGACTCAGCTCGAGGATGCACAGCACTCAGGTGCACACCCCCTCTGGAGTGTAAACCCAAAATTGTGTTGTCTTGCGCCGCACAGAAAACTGTATAGTGTAAGCTCACGAAATTTGCTCCCTCCCTCAATGTGGAGGAAGATATGCACAGCTTCCCATTCCCCCGTTATGAATTGCACAAACTGGGTTTATAGAAAACAAAACCAAGTTTATTAACTACAAAGAATAGATTTTCAATTATTATAAGGAATAGCAAACAGATCAAGTTAGATCACTGAGCAAATAAAGCAAACACGCAAACTAAGCTTAATATACTTAAAGAAACTGGCTACAAGAAGTAATTTCTCATCGTAAATGTTGTTTTAAGCAGGTTGCAGAGATTCTTGAAGACAAACTTCTTTTGCTTGCAGCTTAGAATTCCAGATATTCCCTTCACAGGCCAGACACCTTCTAGCCTGGGTCCAGCTCTTCCACAGTTGTCTTAGGTGTTTTTAGCAGTCATCTTGGGCAGGTATTTAGTGAAGAACTGACCCTGATTAACTCACTCCCCAGCCTTAAATAGGATTTACATATGGAGGGAATCCTTTGTTTCCCAGTTTGATCCCCACCCCCTGCCTGTGGAAAAATACCAGCTGTCCAAGATGGTGTCCAGTACCAGGTGACATGATCACATGACCCTGCAGTGTCAAATCAGCATCCCCGGAAGCTTCTCAGGAAGGTGGGAGATGAGCATCTTCAAAGTCCTGTTGTCCTTCCTAATGGCCCATCCAGGCTGATTGCCTACTGTCTGGTGGGCGGCTCTCAGGTGCAAACACTTTAGTAACGGATACATAGTCAACAGCAGCACTGCCAGCTTTTCTGCCGCCCTAGGCGGCGGAAGGTCCCGCCCCAAAATGCCGCCCCCTACAGAGGCGGCAGAAGGTCCCGCCGCCAAAATACCACCACGGTCGCTGCCCCCCAAATTGTAGCGCCCTGGCGACCTTCTAGGTCGCCTAATGGGTTGCGCCAGCCCTGATAGTCAATATTCCTAACTTCAGATACAAAAATGATATATACATACAAATAGGATAATCACATTCAATAAATCATAACCGTTCCAATGATATTTCACATGACCCATCTTGCATAAAACTATCTTAGTTATGCCATATTCATATCATAATATCTCTATGAAGAATATGGGGCGTAGTGTCAGAATGGGACTACTCCTTTGAAGGATCTGGGCCCCAGTATTTGTAATAAAATATGTTTCAGAAGAAATATGGAATCAGAAGAAATTTCTCAACAAGTAGTTGAAACTACTGCCCACAATTTCAAATTATATTTCATTTTAAATTTTAAATGTCATGCCATTAAATAAACCTTTGAAATTCTGATGAAGTAAATTGTGTCCAATTATATCTGATGATCTGCTGTGGGATACCAGTCCTTTCAAAAGAATATCCTAATATTTCAGTGGCATATGCTATTGTTATAGATAGTATGCACAATACAACCAGACATTTTGAAGAGTCATTGATCACAGCAAGGGACATGTGGCCTAGGACAGGTCCCACAAAATCCAGATGTATGCACTAGCATGGTAAGTATGGCCACCCTCAAGAGTGGTTTGGTGCTTTGTGCCTGTTGACAGATCTTACATCTTTTAGTCAATTTTTCAATTTGGCTATTGGTGTTTGTCCACCAGACAAACGTCTGTGACAATTTGGGAATTTGCCTGTACAATTTATGAATTGTGTGAACTCTCTGAATCTTTATCAATCAACAAATTCCATTTTGAATGTGCAGCCTTTTTTCCTTCTCTAGTGTTGGTTTGCCTCCATGTTGGGCTAAAATTCCAGAGGCTGGAGGGAAAAGAATAACAAAAGAGGGTTGTTGACTTAAAATGCTTGACCACTGAAATGTAATTGCTCCAGACACTAGACAGCTTCCAACCAGGATGACTGGTTTAGTGTGTGAGGGGTCACCTTGGCAACAAAGTCACCTGGCAAGGGGTTGTGCTTCTCTGGGGAAGCTGACAAGAGGGTCACTGGATGAAGAAATTAGTGGAAGGTTATAAAGAGGGAGGAGCTGATCTTCCTTGGGGGGTCATTAGCCATTTGGTCTCCAGCTCAAGCTGAGAGGAGAGAGAACCAATCTAGCATGTTGGGGCCTGCCTGCTTTCCTGAGCCCAGATGCTCTCCCAAGGGCAAAGGAAGCAAGCTGGCTGAGGGGCAGAAGGCTCCATGATCCAGTCCAGAAGCCATGCACTGGAACAGAAGGACTCTGGTCTGGATAACCTAAGGGATTCTGACCCCAGTCCAGAGAATACACTGGATTGGTGAGGAAACTGAGGCAGAGAAATGGGTGTAGTAGAGGGTATTGATTTGTATGATCTGTACTCTCTTGTGCATTCTAGGATGACATAAAAAAACAAATGTGTTAGACTTGTGTAAAAAGGTCTCTCCCATGTGTTGAATGCTGTACAACTACTGTGTATCTCCTGAGAGAGCTACATTTTAAACCAGAAGCTTCACGCCTTTGGTGTGGAGTTTTGGGAGAAGTTGCATTTAAGTACGGGGGAGGACGGGTTATGGACACTATTGCAGTCAGGGCAAATCAGCTGGGCAGTAGGTTGCAGTTAGACACTGGGTATGTGCTCTAGTGTGCCTAGGGATCCCAAGATTTACTTCTGGGGGAATTCTGCACCAAAAAAATAAAAATTCTGCATACAATAGTTTAAAATTCTGTATATTTTATTTGTCAAAATAACACAATATAATCATGCTGGTTTCAATTGTTTTGCTTATTTATGTAAACTACAATACAATGGATGGAGAATGAGAGTGGGGAGCATTGGGGGAAATCCCCAAGCCCCCTCTGTCTAATAGTAATGTAGCTAGTATTGACCCTTTACTTGTAGTTATTAGTCAACAAATATATGCAGCCATATGCTATGTTACATCATAGGCAACTGAAAAGCAAGTGAGGGCTGGGGCCTCAAACTCACAATTTATATTGGCTACTGACCATCTCCAGAAAGGTCAGTAGCAAACAGTTCACAGAGCACATTTTGATAGGAATTATTTTCACTCCAAAAATTTAGACCAGTTCTAATCCCTAAAGCACCATAAGCATTTATAAGACCGTACCGTCCTTTACAATAAGACTCCTTTACACCACTCTGGCAATGTAAAGGAGCCTTAAAATTTGTACACCTGGTTTATGCTCCTGGGGGAATTCACTAAGAACAATGGGAACAATTCACTAAGCAGGCAGGTTGCTACATTCTGCTCTGCCTGAGGGGACAGAGCTTGCCCCACACCTACCTCCACAGAAACACCCCAAAGCCCTGCCCCTCCACACTGAATGTGCTGCATTAGCGAGTGAGAGGGCCAGAGTGTCTCTCTCTCACTTGCACAACTGCCCAGCCCCACTCCCTGATGGTGATTTACGTCTCTACTGGCTATTCCAGGCGCCCAAACCGACCTGCCTGCACTGGTGGGGAGGGGCACATGACTTCTGATGGGGAAACAAAGAAATCTGTGGGTGCCATGAATTCTGCGCACAGTGACACACAATTCCCCAGGAGTAAAGATTGGGATAGTGTTTAGACTCCAGAAGCTTAAAACACTTGGGGATTCAGAGACCCAGAGGCTTGGATCCTTCTCTGAGCAAGGGGATGCTTGACCAGATCTTCAACAGCTTCTTGCCAAAGTTTTTATTTTAAACCCCCGATGGTCTAAATGCAAGTCTTCCAGCACTACTGGTGTGGATCCCTAGAGATGACTGCTCAAATAGGTACCCATCATGAATGGCAAGCTCCTCGTTCCCACTACAGAATGTGTTTGGCCCTCTTTCCTTTCATAGTAGCCTCAATCAGCTGTGCAGAAGGGAATCATTCTTACTTACTCTCTTAGACATCATACAGGGTACTGGTAAAGTCTCATTTTGAGGTACATTGCAAACATCCACTGAGTCCAGATGTGATGTCATGCAATAAGATTAGGATTATGATTAAGCTATTTTAATGTATGTAGGGTGGAGTTTTGGGAGAGGAGCCAGGGGTGTTTAAGTACGAGGGAGTGTGATGGGTCTCTATTGTGCCCAGGGCTGAGCTGCTGGACACAGGTTTCAATTCTCAGGAGGGAGTGTTTTTAAATTCCATTTTAAAGAAGTGTCTTGGAATATTTTTGGTGTGTTAAAAGTTAAAAATTTACACACACACACACACACACACACACACACAAAGAAAATGCTTCCTATATTCTGTTCTTATATTCTAATATTTCTAATGATTTAATGTTATAGACTATTAACCTCAAATTATGTGTAAACTTTTAAACTTTAAGGGTAGATTTACCAGTACAGCAGAGCAGCGCACATTGCCCTGACTGCACTTGCCAGTTAAACTGCATTGTAAGAACAGTGCAAAGCATATTGGTGAATCTTGCCCTTAATTTACCTGTGATTTACTAGTAGAGGGTTATGTGAGTGAGATTGGCACTTTATAAAGGTGGGAGTGACCTGCTCCTGAATTCCAGTGTGTCAGTGCACTAAGGGCTCCCATTACACTCCTCTCTGTTTCCTCAGCAGGGCTGTTTCAGTGTGCAGTGGAGTAGAAGCAGCAGTGCAATGGGGAGCCTTTCAAGCACGGATGCCCAAGCAAGCATGTAGTTGTGGATCCTTTAAAGAGTAGTAACAGTTGGATCAAGTAATCTGGGAAAACTCTTGACACATGTGCCATCCTCCTCATATTACTGACTCATTGCAACCAATGGAAGAGTTGCATGCAGATTAGGTGTAAGCAAAGATGATGATTGGTTGAGTTACCTTTGATGTCACACTTAAGAGTTACCAGAGGTGTTGATCTGACTCTGTTGTAACCTTACTCCTGGCGGAATTCTACGCCAAAAATATTTAAAATTCTGCAACAAAAAATTAAAAATTCTATGCACAATATTTTACAATTTTGCAAAATTTTGAATATTTTATTTGTCAAAATAACACAATATAATCACACCAGTTTCAATTATTTTTGGTCATCTATTTCAAAATCCTGTCAGCAAGTATGTCTGTAACAATACAGATAACAAAAAAGATTCAGAAAATGTTTTTTGACAAATAGATTCCTTACTAGGCCTATTAATATAGAACTCTGAGTAATAATTCATTTAAAGTACAATACAGAACCGTATTTCCTGCCAGAAGCAGTACAAAGGCTAGGAGGAGTCAGGGATAAGAGAGGAGCTGAGGGAGAGGAAAGGAGCCTGGGTGTGAACTTGGAGGGTTGTTGGGTATGGATGGGAAAAATATGGAATAGGTTTGGGGGGGGGGGCGGGACTGTTAGGGAGCTTCCCCCATGCAGACCCTGCCTGACCCCTAGCCTCTCCCATTCACTTAGGCACATGTGTCCTTCCACCCCCACTCAGACACTCACTCCCCACATCCCCATGTGTCTCCGTGCTCCCACTCAGATGCTGTCTGTCCCTATGTAGCTCTGCACCCCCTCACCCATCACCATGTGGCCCTGCACCTCCCCCTACCTGTGGCCCTGTGCCTCCACTCCCATTCAGCCCCGGCCCAGTCTGTCCTCCCCCATTAGCCCTTTTGAGCCTGTCTGACTCCCCCAGCACCTCACGCTGTCTGTGTCCCCAGAGCCCCTGTCTTCTGACCTGGTGAAGAAGGCAGGCTTTTTCTCTTCCCTCGCTGACTGGCAGCGGCTGCTGTGTTCTATTGCCACAGCGCCCTCTGGTGGGTAAAAGGCAAAACTTCAGCAACTTTTCAGCAGAAGCTTTTTTCTGTGAAAAAAAATTAAAAATATGCATGACTCATTAATTATGTACATGTGCAGTGGTGCAGAAGTCTCCTGGAGTATAATCTATATAATAACAATTAGATACAATTGTTAATAACATATCTTAATTACAACCTAATTTATTCAGATATAGCCTATGCACAAGATTTAAATTAATTTTAATTATATGGAAAGTTTGAAGATTTTGGGTTGTGTTTTAAAGAGCTTTCTGAAAAAAAGATGCTGATACATGATACATTTCTTAAAGGATCCAGTTTTATAATTTTAATTCACACCAATTAATGGATTTACTTGTACATGCTCAGGTAAGTCATTCTGTACTCAAAGAGTAAGTGCGATACGTTTGGGGAGGATGCACTGTATTTTCTCCACACAACAAGGTTGAATCCCTGCTTTAAGCTCAAAATGGAACTCAACTTTAATTATGGAAGCACAACCATCTCCTCCATAGTACTAAACTAGGGGTCGGCAACCTTTCAGAAGTGGTGTGCCAAGTCTTTATTTATTCACTCTAATTTAAGGTTTCACGTACCAGTAATACATTTTAACATTTTTAGAAGGTCTCTTTCTATAAGTCTGTAATATATAACTAAACTATTGTTGTATGTAAAATAAATAAGGTTTTTAAAATGTTTAAGAAGCTTCATTTAAAATTAAATTAAAATGCAGAGCCCCCCAGACCGCTGGCCAGGACCTGGGTAGTGTGAGTGCCACTGAAAATCAGCTTGCGTGCCGCCTTTGGCACACTTGCCATAGGTTGCCTACCCCTGTACTGAACACTGGCTAGTTTTCCACAGTCACTGTCACTCTCATTGGCATAGGATCTCTCATCCACAGGCTGGCCTACTTCATTTTTTTAGCTGAATTCATCACAGTACATTTACTTCTATACACATGTTGTGCATGTCCTTTCTCATGGCCCTTCCAAAACAATCATCCAGTTTATGGCTAGGTTGCTCAGCCTGATTCTTGACTAACATAGCACTGATTAGGACAGGCATTTAGTGAGGTGTTTAAGTATGCATTTAGGTGCCTTACTTCAGGCCCCCAAGCAGCGGCAACATGTGAGCGGGAGCATGCGGGGTCACGTGCCTCCCCAGATTTGCTGTTTGGTTTGGACTGAGCATGCTCACGTGGACTGAGCATGCTCAGTAACACTGCTGAAGCCAGCGGCCCTCACTCTGCCTCCCCACTATCGACAGGCACGAGTCCCCTCTGCTCCCAAGTTTCTCGGTTTAACAATCTAACTTCAAATGCTGGTTTCTCTCTGAAGTTTGTGCCTCATGCATTTAATCAGGAGAAAATGTAGATGATTTATGCATATTTTACATCTCTCTGTTTCCTGAGAGATGATAGCTTACAGGGGAGTTGTCACTTTGTAAGCCATCAAAAGCCTGAACCAGGTCACACTATAGAATAGTCATGGCATTTTATAGAGTGAAGATTTAACAAAAGCTGAATATTCCAAATTTCCATGGCCCACACCCCTAACTTATACTTTTCCAATTTTTTCTTAGCCACGGAGCTGCAAATGATTACAATATTCTTGCAATAGCTAAATCTTTGTTGCTGAATTATTTTATCCTGGCTGGAAAAAAAAAAGAGTCCAGAAGAACCATAAAATTCTACATGTGCTTGCTCATAGAAAAATGGCTTCTAGATGAAATACACATGCTGTAAAGATTTGTTCGCATGTTTTGTTTGTGTCCCACTAGATGGTGCTGTGCTGGTGGTCATGTGTAAGGATACTGCATGAAAAATTAATCACACTATTTGTTCTTCACTGTGTCAATATTTGTCTAGCAGTTTGTGATGTGAGAGTTCTAAGGCATTGGGAATATATGTACATTATTAAAAAGGAAATGCTCAGGCATGACAAGGATAATATACTCTGTTATTTGTGTGTGTGTTTGTGTGTGTCTATATATACACCACACATATATTATACAAAATCATTCTATTTGTATATAACATGCAATCTTAACATTCTGGGTTTTTTGTGGCATTTGGTTGTGCTTGTATAAATCTGTAATTCATTTGCACTACAGTATTTTGTACTATATTTTCTTAATGGTTGAATGCTGCATTATATTAGTGCGCCATAATTATAATATAAATATCTAGTACACTTTTAGTGCTATGTAAATAAGTAGAAATAATAGTGCATTATCACTTGCTGGGTAGAAATTTTGTTCTTTCGTGTCTAATGTGAAAAAGTTTCTCCATTTTGGTTGTATTGTGGAATATTAAATAGATTCATTCAAGAATATAATTTAATATATTAGATTTACTACTTTGGACCAGTGTAATCCAATTATATGCTGAAAGAATTTATCCAAAAGAAACTCTTATCTATTTATGGATAATGAGACTGTTTTCCTCTGACTTCTTTAATCTCTTTAGATAGACTTTCGGGCACCGGATAGAAGAGAAAGGAGTATGATATTAAAACCAAAACAAAAAAAAAGAAGTGTGCCTAACATCATCTTAGAAGTTTTGCTATATTTGTAACTCCTTTCCATGTCCTTTGTCTGTCGTGTCTATTGAGATGGTAAGCTCTTTTGGACAGAAACCACATCTTTTCTTTGTTCAATGAGGCACCTAGCATGCCTTCGGGTGCATAAGAATTGTATTTTAAATATGTGTCAGTGACACCTTAAGCCTATATATATTTATTTAAAAGAATCACATTTCGCAATTTGTTATCTTCCATGAAGAAAATCCCTAAAACTGCTTAATGGGAATTTCTTTAACCACAAAACTCTGTGGGAATGGAATCTGGTGATAAACATTTATGATAATAAAAGGAGGTTTACCACATTTAAAAAAACTCCCACCTTAATTTTTATTCTCCACAAACAATACAACAAGGTCAATACAATGTTGTTTACTTTTCAGGACATTTTCATTTCCTTCACTACATTTAATTGACTACAAAACTATAGCCAAGTTACAGCCCTGTTCTTCCATCCGTAGTACATGGGACTTCATGATTATCACTAAACCATTAATCCTCTGCTGCTTTGCTGTTTTCCTTCCAGGAATTATTGTATACACAATTAGAGTATAAAATCTTCATAATTTTAAGGAATCGTATTATGTATAAGTGAATAAATAAAAAGGCCCATTTACCAAGTGGCATTTCTTTGTTGAAGGACTGTGGATCATATTCTCTCTTCACTCATCCTTGTAGGAAAGACCATGGAAGGCATGTGCATTACCTCCACTGCATCACACTGCCTTGGTAGCCCTCAGTTTTGGAGGAGATGGGCTGTGGATGGGATGCATAGGGAATTTAATGTGTATGTATTTGGAAATAAGGTCCCAATTCAGCAAAATACTTAAGAATATACAGTAAATGGGACTTAAAAACATGCTAAGTGGGACCCAAGAGATTTCCATGCAGGAAGCCAGTTTATATAATTCACTTCCCCTCCCCAGATTAAATCTATTTCAGAAGTTCTGTTGATCCTGCTTCTTGTAGGTCAGTTCCTAACGTAGCCTAGAGAGAGTACTCAGTGTTTTTATATGTACACAAAGGTAGTGAGCAGTGCATATCTCTACACTAAATCTATTCCACATTCATTGGACCTACTTAAGGATAGTAGTGGCACTTTCCAAAGATGCGAAGCTCTTTAAAAACTACATCACAAATTACTTCAGATATTATTTACATAAGGTCATTTCTTTGCCTACATTTATAACAAATAAGTACTCCTTGAAACTACTTTTTGCCTATTTTCATTTCACAAATTTTTTTTCCCTTCTGCAAACCACAGCATTATCAACAGTCCCGAAAGGTACTACATAATTCAAGCAGAGGCAATGTGGGAGCTGCAAATCAAAAGCATCAAGATACAATAATAATGTACATAGCTATGAACTTTGCTGATCATGTATGCACTGCATGGGGAAATGGGCTTTCTCCACCCAAATAAAGCATCAACCAAGGATTTTCCATCTAATTTCTGAACGAAATTGATCACTTTCAGACTGGAACCAGAGTTAATGAAGTGAGACCCAATCCTGTTGAGCTGAGTTTCAACTAGTCCTACCTATTCAATTTGTGGAGGTGCTGGGGTGTTCAACAGCTTATGAAATGGCCAGATTACCCTCATGGCCAGTGAAAATTGACAGGATTTTAGCCCCATAATTGATAGAGATTGTCATCACTTCTTTGTGGGAGATCAAGATGCCAACATCTCATTACATTAAACCTGTACTCGAAAAAATATCCCTTGATGTTGATAATAGACTGGTATTGGTAGATTGACATGATTGTGGTGATGCAATTCTGGGGCCCATTTTCACTCAAAAATACTTACATTTTTATTTTAAAAATTAGTTGATTTCACAATTTGACATTCAAAATTTCATTTGGAAAAACCTCAGTTTTCACAATCAGATATAGAAAAATTCAAATTTTCTCATGCTTCAATGAGAGAAAAAAATGGTTACCTAACTTTTTGTCACTGTTGTTCTTCAAGATGTGTTGCTCATGTCTATTCCATCCTAGGTGCGTGCACCCACGTGCACAGTTGTAGGAGATTTTTGCCTTAGTGGTACCCATAGGGTCAGCTGTGGCGCCCCCATGAGTGCCATGCTCATGCACTGGTATATTAGACACTGCCGACCCTATCCCCTGTCAGTTCCTTCTTGCCGGCATCTCTGACAGAGCGGCAGGAGGGCGGGTAATGGAGTGGACATGAGCAACACATCTCCAAGAACAATTACAAAAGGGTAGGTAACCGTTTTTTCCTCTTCGAGTGCTTGCTCATGTTCATTCCATTCTAGGTGACTCGCAAACAGTATCCTTGGAGGTGGGCTCGGAGTTCATGGTCTTGCGGCTTGCAGCACTGCTTTACCGAAGCCAGTGTTGTCTCGGGCTTGCTGGGTAAGTGTGTAGAGTGCAAAAGTGCGTGAATGTGGGGACAAATGACAAGGTGGCCACCCTACAGATATCCTGGATAGGCACTTGGGCTAGGAAAGCTGCTAAAGAGCTTGCACCCTGGTTGAATGGGTGGTTACAATCACTGTTGGGGGCACCTTTGCCTAATCATAGCAGTGGCGATCCAAGAAGAAATTCTTTGAACAGAAACTGGACGACCTTTCATCCTGTCAGCCACCATAACAAACAATTGTGTCGACTTGCGGAATGGCTTGGTCCTTTCAATGTAGAAGGCTAATGCCCTCCTGACATCCTGGGAATGCAACCTACACTCCTCCTGACTTATGCAGCTTTTGAAAAGAGGCAGGTAAGTAAATGTCCTGGCCCGTATGAAACTGTGAGACCACGTTGGGCAGGAAAGCCGGGTGCGGACACAGCTGGACCTTGTCTTTGTAAAAGACTGTATAGGGCAGTTCCAAGGTAAAAACCCTAATCTCAGAGACCCTGATGTTATTGCAACCGAGAACATGAGCTTCCAGGAAAGGAGGAGAGAGCAGGAAGCCAGAGGTCCCATGATCCATGACAGCACAAGATTCATGTCCCACAGAGGGACGGGGTCCCTGACATGCAGGTAGAGGTGCTTGAGGCCCTTGAGGAACCTGGCAGTCATGTCCTGGGTAAAAACTGACCTAGCCTTGAACAGCGGATGGAAGGCTGAGATAGCGGCCACGTGGACCTTGATAGATGAAAGGGACAGGCCTTGGAGGTTGCGATGCAGAAGGTAGTCCAGGATTAACTACAAGGCCCGCTCGGGCCGAATGCCTTTATCTGAGGTCCAATAAACAAACCACTTCCATTTGGCCAGATAGGTGGCTCTGGTGGAGGGCTTTCTGCTGTCCAACAGGACCTGTTGAACACTGGCCAAGCACTCCTGCTCCTCCCCGCTTCTCCTCCCAGCGCTTGCTGCTGCAAAACAGCTGTTTCGCAGTGTAACAAGCTCCAGGAGGGAGGGGGGAGGAGTGGGAACACGGCGCACTCAGAGGAGGAGGCGGGGAAGAGGCAGGGCCAGGGCGGAGATTTGGGGAAGGGGTTGGAATAGGGGCAGGGAGGGGGCGGAGTTGGGGCCAGGGTGGGGGGGGGGTCAAGCACCCACTGGTGCCAGCAGAAGTCGGCACCTATGGGTGGTTAGACACCCAAAATTGCTGTTGAATAAATTTTCCTGAGTCCAATCTCTTGGTGTCTTTGTTTTTTGCCATGCCACTGACTTGGCCCTGCCTGTCCTTTTCATTGACAGTGACTTGGAAGTAACAGAGGAGGAGAAGGAGTATTGCTTGATCACAGAATGACTATGAGCCGCCAATGTGATATGGCTGTGAAAAAAGCTAATGTGGTCTTGGGATGCATCAGGCGAGGTATTTCCAGTAGAGATAAGGAAGTGTTAGTACCATTATACAAGGCACTGGTGAGACCTCATATGGAATATTGTGTGCAGTTCTGGTCTCCCATGTTTAAGAAGGATGAATTCAAACTGGAACAGGTAAGAGAAGGGCTACTAGGATGATCCGAGGAATGGAAAACCTGTCTTATGAAAGGAGACTCAAAGAGCTTGGCTTGTTTAGCCTAAACAAAAGAAGGCTGAGGGGAGATATGATTGCTCTCTATAACTATATCAGAGGGATAAATACCAGGGAGGGAGAGGAATTATTTAAGCTCAGTACCAATGTGGGCACAAGAACAAATGGATATAAACTGGCCATCAGGAAGTTTAGACTTGAAATTAGAAGGTTTCTAACCATCAGAGGAGTGAAGTTCTGGAATAGCCTTCCAAGGGGAGCAGTGGAGGCAAAAGACATATCTGGCTTCAAGACTAAGGGCTGGTCCACACTAACCCCCCACTTCGAACTAAGATATGCAACTTCAGCTACATTATTCACGTAGCTGAAGTCAACTATCTTAGTTCGAACTTACCGTGGGTCCACACGCGGCAGGCAGGCTCCCCCGTCGACTCCGCGTACTCCTCTCGCCGAGCAGGAGTACTGGCTTAGACGGCGAGCACTTCTGGGATTGATCCCAGAAGATCGATTGCTTACCGCCGGACCTGGAGGTAAGTATAGACGTACCCTAAGCTTGATAAGTTTATGGAAGGGATGGTATGATGGGATAGCCTAATTTTGGCAATTAATTGATCTTTGATTATTAGCAGTAAATATGTCCAATGGCCTGTGATGGGATGTTAGATGGGGTGGGATCTGAGTTACTACAGAGAATTCTTTCCTGGGTGTCTGGCTGGTGAGTCTTGCCCACATGCTCAGGGTTTAGCTGATCGCCATATTTGGGGTTGGGAAGGAATTTTCCTCCAGGGCAGATTGGCAGAGACCCTGGAAGGTTTTTGCCTTCCTCTGCAGTGTGGGGCACGGGTCACTTGCTGGAGAATTTTCTGCACCTTGAAGTATTTAAACCACAACTTCAGTAGCACAGACATAGGTTAGGGGTTTGTTTCAGGAGTGGGTGGGTGAGATTCTGTGGCCTGTGTTGTGCAGGAGGTCAGACTAGAAGATCATAATGGTCCTTTCTGACCTTAAAGTCTATGAGTCTATGAGACCAGTGATGCTGCCGGAGGGTGTGTTTACAAATATTCAAACCCTTTTGCAGGGACGTAGTACTTCTTTTTCATCTTCTAAGAAGTAGACGGCATGGAAGAGGGGGTCTGCCACAGCAATTCGGCAATCTTAAGGACCCCTGGGTGGACAGGCAGCACGACCCGGGCTGGGGTGGAGGAGAATAAAACATTAAAGAGGTTGTCGAACTCCTCCGCAAACTCTTCAATTTTCAAGTTCAAATTGGTAGCCACCCTCTGAAGGTGGCTCCTTGAAGTTGTCGAGGAGGACTGCCTGTTTGAGAGGGACCCGCCACTGCTTCGTCTGGAATTGATGTTGAAGACTGCACAGCCAGGTGAGGGCCGGGTTCCCCTTCCCTCTCCAGGAACAGTTCTTTAGGCATTGCAACCTGCTCCACTGCCCCCTGTGTCAGATTCGTGTTCCGCCAGTGTGGAGGCCATACCAGTCTTGCGGGTCAGTGGTGAATCACCCCTCCTTGGCAAGGGGTTGAACTCCTGGTCTGACTCAGACCACTGCCCTTCCAGTGACCAGGGCAAAGCCGTAGACGCCTGAGTCTGCCAACTGACTCTGGTCGGCGACTGGTGAGACAAGGGAGAGGATTGGTGCCTGCCTGATGAGCGATACTGGGGAGGTGGAGACCGGTGCCATGATAGGGAGCGATCCTGCCCCAGTGGGGATAGATGTCTGGGAGACATCTAGGCGATGGTGACCTGCACTGTGGCAATCTTTGGCAGGAAGCTGACTGGTACTGAAGGTACAGGGACTGGTGCCTCGACTGCGGTGTCCCATGCCTTTTAGGGGGAGATCACGGCGTCAGGGACCTGGGCCTTCTGCCTGGAGACCGAGGGTGCAGTGCCAGAGTCCTAGGCCATGGAGATGGGAATCTACGCCTGAGGTCCGGGGCCTGAGGATGCTCCACTACCCTATGGGGCAGTCCCATGACCGGCTTGCCCTTAGGTGTTGGGGTCTTAGCCAAGTCCGGCACCTGGCACAGTGTCTGTGGTGCCAGCCGGCCTGCTTGTTCTTTAGCCGCTGGGGCCACTTCGGGCAATGAGGGCCCTAGGAGAAGCCTGCCTTCTGTGGGGACCACAGCTCTGGAGCACACAGGGACTGACATAAGTCCTTTGCCTGAAGCCCCTTTCTCCTCTGGTGCTGGGGGAGCTCTTCTTCTTTTGCCACTTCTTAGGCACCAGCGAGGGGGAACGGTGCTGGGCAGAGCCCGGTGCCAGCGGTGTGCTCCATACCGATACCAAGGTGCTAGAAGCGGAGGCCAAGCAGGAAGTATCCGATGCAGGACGAAGAGCAGCCTCCATGAGGAGGGCCCTCAAGTGGATATCCCATTTTTCTGGGTTCTACAGCAAAAGTTCTTACAGATTCTGCACTTGTCCTTTCTATGGGACTCCCCCAAGCACTTCCAATAGCTGTCGTGGGGGTCACTAATAGGCATGTTGCATGAAGAGCATGGTTTGAAGCCGGGGGAAGGGGCAGGCCCCGCTCCGGGGCAAAGTCCCAGCCAGGACTCAAACTACCAAACTAACCTAACACTTAACTTAATGGCTAAGTACCTACAAACTATATACAAAGAAGATAGACAAGGGGTTGTAAAGAACCGCTAACGCGCTTGCAATGCAAGACGAGGTGCTCCGACCAACCGTCCTGGGTGGTAAGAAGAAACTGAGAGGGCGTAGGGCTGGCAGCGACTAATATACCAGCGCACGAGCGCAGCACTGAAGAAGGTGCCACAGCCAACGCCACGGATACCACTAAAGCAAACATCGCCAACGACTGTGCACGTGGGTGCGCGCACACCTAGAATGGAATCAACAGCAGCAGGCACTCGAAGAGAAACTGCCTATTTTGCTAAGATTATGTGAAAAATGAAATTTGCTGGACTCTGAATAGCTTGGAACATAACTGGAAATCACTCACATTCTCACATACACACTTTATAAAATGAAAGGAAATAAAATCTAATTGTTTCACACCACTTCTCCCAATGGATCTTTTAAAAAAGAAAGCTAATTGCCATGGATTAGCATGATCACCATTGCCCAGGAGTACATTTTCTCCATGGAGCTTATTCAGAACAATCGTTCTCAGCTTTGTACTGTTTTCCGTTTTGCCATTATCAGGGTATGGCATATACAGGGGACTTACATAGGAATGCTCATGCCCAGAGTTGCAGAACTTCCCTTACAGCAGCTCAGCAAGCTACCATTTATTTTTAATTGCTCCCCACAGTGTAGGCCAATTAAGGATGAAGTCAGCAGGGCAAGGATCACTCACAAACCCTTTGAAGGGAGCAGACCCAGCATTTGCTTCGCCGAAGGCTGCCATTCACACATTTGTGCAAGAATGCAAACAATTGGGCTCACTCGGTAGGATCAAGTGCTATCAAGTTCAGTTTAAGCTAAATTCTAGTGCATATGGCAATAAGAGTGGCAGTGATCCTGAATATTATCCCTGGGGTTAGAAACTTTCAAAATGAGATTTAGATTCCTGACCCTCCCAGTTTCAGCAGGAAACACCTGCTAAAGCAGCTTCGGGAACTGCCTCTCATTATCAGCTTCTGTTCAGAGATCAGGTTTTCACAGCCCTTGTAGAACAGCAGGTTTAAGAACTTGATCTTTTGAAAGTTTCCGATTGAAAATATTGGAGGATGGTATAAGTTCAACTTTTGACTCATGTTTTGTACTATGATAACTAATGCCTCAATACTCATTTGACTCGCTTTTATTTTTTCTAGCTTTTGAATCTTGAAGGAATAGTGGCCGCTGTGTAGTTTTTAATTTGCTAGCAGTAGGAGAACTGGGGAGAAAGGTTTGGTGATTAGGTTTGAATTAGGAACGAACCATTTAGATGTTTATCTGAACCTATTGAGTCTGTAAAATTTGATTGGAATGTCACAACATGTCTATTACCCGCTTCTACAGAACAGAGCTTCCATTTTCACTTTGTCAGAACCAGGAAATACAAATGTGTATACAACTGAAAAACAATGGGGTCAACAAGCTAACTAAGTTCTTTGGAAACCTACTCTTCCCTCAAAACTTTGGGTCTTACGTCATCACAGTTGGTTTACTTGTTCTTGAACTGTGCATGTATGAACTGCACACCATTAGTACCAACATTTATTTCAAACTGTACCAAAAAATGTGGTAGTACAGAGAACATAAAAACAGAAGTATTTGATATGAAAAACTAGTTCTACTAGAGCTAAATGAGTTAGAGGGGAACAGGAACTCCTGTTCTCTAGTACTGGTATGATCTTCCTTTTAAAATATATGTGCAATGGAGAGTTGGAAAATATTAAATCTGGGTTTAGTTGATCACTCTAAACTGTTCTATGTAATTTTCCAAATGGATTTGTACCATGAATTCTAGGTCGTCTTGGTTTCTCTATTTCACAGTGAGAGAGAAACAGACACTACTACTTTCAGAGTGGTAGCCGTGTTAGTCTGTATCAGCAAAAAGAATGAGGAGTCCATGTGGCACCTTAGAGACTAACAAATGTATTTGAGCATAAGATTTTGTGGGCTAAAACCCACTTCATTGGATGCATGCAGTGGAAAATACAGTAGGAAGATATATAAATTTGTTAGTCTCTAAGGTGCCACAAGTACTCCTCGTTCTTTTTGCCGACACTACTACTATTATTATGCTGTTAAATTATTTTATTACAGAAAACATACATTGTTCCCAAATTGTACATTCCCTTCCCATCAGAGCCTCCCGTTTCTATACATGCAAACACCTCATTAAGGGGCTTTTGCAGATAGCATGAATGGTGAATATTGCAACTTAGATTCAAACCCCCTCCTGGTTCGAAGGAAAAAATCTACAGTTTTTCACTCCCAAAGGGGGAAGAAAATAATGGAGGATGTAATCTGTCCCAGGGTGCACATCTTTGCTAGCCTCTAGAATTTTTTTTTTTTAAATACAGCCCATGATAAAATTATCTGAATGAAAAAGAAAATTTCCTGTGGGTAAGATACATACTAGTATATTTGGTCTGCAATCTGGTTCATTTGTTGTTGAAGACAATGGTACCTACTTTCACCTTTACTATTTCAAATACAGGACAGATTAGGGTGACAATTTTTTGGATGTTTGGTGGCTAACGTGATATGAATTTGTGGACTTAGTCTAATTCTTAATGGATAAGGGTCCACCTTACAAAAGATGTCACCATATTGTTGGCTTTTTGTATTGATACACCCACCCATCCCCATCCACAAACAAAGTACTAACACACACTCCAGGCAACATATGACATCGAGGGGTATCCATACAATGAAAACCCCAAATCTCCCCTATGCATCAGAAGCCCTCTATGACCCTTCCCATCCGAAGAAAATAAGGCACCTCTCGGACTGTCCATCTAGCATCCCTTCCCATGTTGCAAGGAGACCCTAAGCCTTAGTTAAGTATGTTAGTGTAAAACAGATCTCACTTAGGAAAGTACTGAATACCTATACTGTGTTACACAAACAATATTTTTATAATGTACAATAGGCAAAATATAACAGGGGTTGGTCACCGCTGGGTTGGACCAAGTGCCTTACATGTTAGTTGATCTCCCTTTGGATGGAGGCAGCTGGGGGGCAGGTGATGGAGACTGGTGAGGGAGGGGTTTTGGCCTCTCCCAGCCTCTGTATGGTCTTGGCCAAGAGGATGGTGACTGCTCCTCTAATGAGGACTCAGAGAGTGAGGAGCCAGATTTCCCCTGATCATCCTCCTTTTTCTTTTTACCTCCTCAAGGTCTGTACCACTTTCAGGACTTGGTGGTGGTTGTCTCTTGATGGCCTGCCTAGTGCTGGCCAGTGCAGACTAGGCTGCCGCTGCCAGGATGATTCTATATGGATAAAATAGATAAACTGTCATATTGTCAATACTCACAGCAACAGGGGCTTTAAGAACATGCTGTGTGGACACCAGTTATGGTCTATGTGTCTACTTGATCTTATTAACAGAGATTCAGGCTTTTGCTTCACAGAGGGGAAATGGGGGAGGGAGATGACAAGCATGAATGCTCGCTCTGACTTATATCAGAGCTGAGTACAAGGACTAAAAGGGAGAGAATGAATGCTAGGAACTGATGTTTGCTGGGCCAGTAAGGGCACAGGCGCTGACTTTTCAAACTGCCAGGGGGTGCTCGATCCACAGCTCTGCCCCAGGCCCTGCCCCCACTCCACCCCTTTCCCCAAGACCCCACCCCACCCCTGCCCTGCCTCCACCCCGCACCGCCTCTTCCTGCCTAGTTCTGCCCCCTCCCTTGAGCATGCCGCCAGGGCCAGCTCCAGGCACCAGGCAAGCAAGCTCATGCTTGGGGCGGCAGATTGTACGAGGCGGCATTCCGGCCAATCTTAGGGCAGCACGGACGCTTTTTTTTTTTTTGTTCCGCTCCGGCCGCCCTAGGATTGGGGCCTGGGGCAGAGCTGTGGATCGAGCCCCCCCCGGCAGTTTGAAAAGTCAGCGCCTGTGCCCTTACTGTCCCAGCAAACATCAGTTCCTAGCATTCATTCTGCTCCCTTTTTGTCCTTGTACTCCGGCAGGGCAGCCCGCGTCCTTCCCTCCCAGCCGACCGGAGCGGCGCGGAGCCCTCCCAGCAGGCGGCGCGGCGGTTTGGGCCGCGTGGCAGCACCCCGCTGAAGCCCTGGCCGCCCGCCTTCTCTCTCTCTCTCTCCCCCCCCCCGCTAGCCTGGGCACATCTGCAGCGCAGGGAGTCCCCCTGCACCCTGGCTCCAGCCGCACTGCAGGTTTTTTGGGGGCAGCAAAAAAGCCAGAGCCAGCCCTGCATGCCGCATCCTTGCTCCTCCTCCCTCCCTCCCAGCATGCCATGAAACAGCTGATTGTGGCAGGTGGGAGGTGTGGGGAGGGAGGGGTGCTGATCCACAGCGTCTGCCGGCAGGGGAGAAGCGCTGGGGGATGGAGGATAGCTGAGAGGGGGGCTGCCGGAGGTGAGCTCCCACTATTTTTTCCCCCACGGGTGCTCCAGCTCCGAAGCACCCATGGAGTCGGCACCTATGCAGCAGGGAGCTTCAGGAGCAGCAAGGGGAAAGATTATGCATTTCATATACAGTCAGGATTATGTACACAGACACACTGTATATTCTGTTATACCATATAATGGCGATGCCTTTTTAAGTGGCTCATCATGAGGTTGGTGTCCCGTTCCTCTGCCCCCTGGATGACCACAATGTGGATCACAGTGCTTGCAATTGATTACAAATAGGCATGAATCCTGCCTTTGATCTTTCTCCATGTATTGCATGGCAAACCTGCAAATTTCTCCATGAGGAGAATGAGCCAATCTTTCAGAGGAGCAATCACATTTCTATCTATCTATCTAGATCAGGGGTCAGCAACCTTTCAGAAGTGGCGTGCCGAGTCTTCATTTATTCACTCTTGGTTTCGTGTGCCAGTAATACATTTTAACGTTTTTAGAAGGTCTCCTTCTAAAAGTTTATAATATATAAATAAACTATTGTTGTATGTAAAGTAAATAAGGTTTTTAAAATGTTTAAGAAGCTTCATTTAAAATGAAATTAAAATGCAGAGCCCCCCAGACCGGTGGCCAGGACCTGGGCAGTGTGTGTGCCACTGAAAATCAGCTCGCGTGCCACCTTTGGCATGTGTGCCATAGGTTGCCTACCCCTGATCTAGACACTTATGAACCCCTCCACCCAAATCACCATGGAATCTGAGCACCTTGGCAGTTGGTGCTGTCCACTTCTCTCATCTGACCCTGTCCTTTTCTATCTGATAATATCTATACTTATCAAGGTTGTTAGCGCTACAGTATCCATCGGAGTGCAGGATATTAACCACAAACAACATGTGAAGTCCAGACTGCCTAATCAAACAGTATTTCTTAGGATATATATAGTCTTCATAGACCCTTTTGAAAATTCAAGTTAGGTGCTCTATCTGTTTAGTTTCTGACCTCTGCATCACACAAGTATCTATATACAAAATGATATGATCAGATTTTATAAACAGATAAGTGCTTAAACATATTTGAAAAACACTGTGCATCTTTCTAGCCATTTAGCTGCAGAATGTCTGAGTTTTGAAAATCCTGTCCTTTGGTTTTTAATGTTAGCCTTTTTTTTATACATGGAAAAGTTCACACACCACTAATGTAAAATGGTGACAATGGTGCTGAGTTCAGATCGATTTTCCATTACACAGAGATTGGTTTAATTTTCGGTGAATGCTAGTTTGGTCAGCCCTTACCATGACTCCATTACAGAAACAAAGCAAATTCTGGGTGGCATATAATCTGGAATTTTCTTAAGGACACTAGTACAAACATAAAACATATTTCGAACCTCACTGTGGCTGGAGAGCTGCTCCCTGTAGAGTTCCTTAGAGCTGTCTGCACATGTAACACCTCAGTGCTCCTTATGTGCTCCCTGAACTTGAGTGATAGTTTAGTAAGTAGCTGTAATCCAGTCAACAGAGAAGATGAGCAATTTCCTGACATTCACACTAAGCTCCAGAACTGTGTACTCCCTTAAAGCCACAGGTCTCTGATACTATTTCATAAAGCAATATTGATTATGCCAATAAGAGAAACATGTACAATTAAAAAAAAACATAGGGTTACAGTTGCTCCAGGTGAGCTGGAACAATTTGTACAGGGGAGGTTCTGAGAGCCATTGAACCAAACTGCAAACCCTGTATATGATGGAAACCACTTAAACCCTGGGGTGCGGCAGCATTCCCTGTATCCCTGGTTCCAGCACCTGAGTTGCTCTACTCCTGGTTTGTCTCATTATGTGACTTTGGCCAAATCACTTAAACTTCCCCATCTATAAAATTATGGAGATACTACTTTCTATACCTCCTATAGGTGTTGTGAGGATTAGCTAGTGCAGTGGTTCTCAAACTAGGGCCGCCATTTGTTCAGGGAAAGCCACTGGTGGACCGGGCTGGTTTGTTTACCTGCCACGTCCGCAGGTTCGGCCGATCGCGGCTCCCACTGGCCGTGGTTCACCGCTCCAGGCAAATGGTGGCTGCAGGAAGGGCGGCCAGCACGTCCCTCGGCCCGGACGCGGCAGGTAAACAAACCGGCCCAGCCTGCCAGGGGCTTTACTTGAACAAGCTGCGGCCCTAGTTTGAGAACCACTGAGCTAGTGAATGTTTCTTAAGTGGGTTAATTGTTAGTGTTAAGTCCTAAGTAGTATTCATTACCTTAGTATATTAAGTATTGAACTTAAATAAAATCTCAGTAGAACACATAATCTGCATGTCACCAACAAGCTATTATTTTTTTCAATAGAGCACCGAGTTTAATGATAGGCATTGCCCTTATTGTTAAGATAGATTTTTTTCAGGTGGACTGTTCGTTCTGCAGAAAGCTGCATGGAAAACTAATATGTATTGTGTTTTTCCTTTAAATATTTGTAATAGTTCTATACTCTAAAATGGATATGAATATTCTTAAACAACCTTTTACATAAAATATCTGTTAGTTTAACCTAATAAAGTGTCATAAAACCATAGAATGATATCAGGATGCAGAAAAAAGCTGCCTGATTCTATTGATAATATAATAATGTAATAAATATGTATTTTGTAATGTGTCTTTTAGTGGTCATGCAGTATGTTGATATAGATTGTCATTGGAGGTGACAAAATTTCACTGGCCTTTGTTCTACCACGCATTGTTGACCAGCTGAGCAATTCTTCAGTTACTGCAGTTTTCATCACTGCCTCTCACAAATATGGCAAGCTGCGCACTGTTAACCAAATCGGTACTCTCATCGGTTGTGACTGAATATGCGTGGAAAGCTGTGCTTTTCTCGATGAGCTGCCCATCGATATCTTTAGAGAGCTCAAGCACATGCTCTGCTACTGTATTTGGAGATAGGAGAGATGTTTTTAGCAATATCTGCCTAATTGGGACATACAATCTCACTGACTTTAATAAAGCATTGTTTAATAAATTCACCATCAGGAAATGGCTTCCCACACTTAGCAATCGTTTCACTCATGACACAACTTGCCAAAACTGCTGACTCTGACTCTTTTCTCGCTCTCTGAAAAAGCTGCTTCTGCTTCGCTAATTCTTTTTTCAATTGTAAGACCGTCTTCTCTCTCTCTCCTCCATGATATTTATCATATTGCTGTGCATGTTTCATTGTGTAATGTCGTTTGATATTGTAGTCTTTTAAAATAGCAACGTTGTCTTTGCAGATGAAGCACGAGGCAGTCTGTTTGTATTCAATGACAAAATAATCAACAGTCCGCGTATCTTGGAATTGGCGGTGTTCGTCATCAATTTTCCTTTTTTTAGATTAAGACATCGCTCTGTAAGGCTGTTTACAAACAACCGTGTGTGTGAGTGAGAGAGACAGAGAGATGAGTTGTTATTATCCCGGCACAATGGGTTATTATTATCCCTGTGTGACAGGTGGGAAACTGAGGCCTTGCCCAAGGTCACACAGGACATCACTGGCAGAGGCAGCACCAAGAATAGAAACCTGGTCTCTCAGGGACCATCAATCACCTCTACCAAGACTATCCTACCATGAGGCAGTTCCTGCTCCACTTTCCCACACTCCATGCTCTGCTGACAGCAGGACCTTGCTGGGCTGGGCCTCCTTGGGCACAAAAGCAGCTGCAGAAGAGGCACAGTCATGTCTGCCCCCTGGTCAGATGCAGGGGGTGAGGCGCATGGCTACTACCCTAAAGAGATGGGGCAGTGGGTGGTTCTAACCCACCCTGTGTGTCTGGGATTATGCTCCCATCAGGTTCAGTGCCTCTTGGTGCTCCTGCTGAGATGGCCCTCTCCTACACAGCCTACCAACATTACATGGGACAGTGGGTAAAAAAGTAAATAAAGGGCCCCATTTCATTACACAGACCTGCACTCCCAACAGCTAGAAAGAACCTCTTTCTTCTGATCTTCATCTTATCTGCAGACACCAGGCACATTACCTCCGGGCAGGTGCAGTCCCCCCAGAACTCCCATTGACCACGGAGTCAGCTCTCGGGGAGGGGGGATGGAGACAGTGTGCCCCCTTGCGCTGTCATTGGAGCCTCACAAGTCATGCCACCTCCCAGCCCGTTTCCCACCCTTTTCCCTCGCTCCCTTGGCCTCATGCCGCCCCAGCTGACTCTGCACGGCCACTAGTGACACTGCCTCCATGGCTGACTCTGCCCGGCGACTAGTGATAGTATCTCTGTCCCCCTCCCCCAGCCAATCGGAGCTGTAGGGAGCGGCGCCTGCAGCAGACAGAGCCGGCAGTGTGGCTGCATGGGTCTCTCCTCTGTGGCTCCGCCAGCAACAGCAGGGATAGCGAACCACTTGCAGGAAGCCGAGCTGCCCAAGGTGAATGTCCCCCAGGCCTCAAAAGGTTTATGAATTACACGTTGCCGAGTGCAACTCCTGAGAGGGCCCCAGGAGCAGCAGGATAGAGCAACATTGAGGGGAGGGGCATGTGAATCTCTCCTGCTCGCTCCCCTCGGCCGGCAGCCACAAGGGCCGGATGAAAGAACTTTAAAAAAAGTTTCTGCTGGCCACAGTGGGGAGGTTCTCAGGCTGCAGATTGAGACCCCTGGTCAAGGGGATAAGGGAAGAAGGCAGCCAGAAAATGTCTAGGGGAAAAGAGAACTAAATGGCAGGAAAACATATTCAGAGGGAAAGCATGACCAGGCATCAGAAAAACACATGAAAGGAGGGAAGGATGCCTTTTGTTAAGGTTGTGAACTGGGTTCAATTCCCACTCTACCACAGATATATCGTATGGGACCTTGGACAAATCATTTAATCTCTCTGTACCTCAATTCCCCATCAGCAAAAAAGGGGATAATAGTATTTCCTACCTCCCAGGGATGTTGGGAGGGTAAATACACTGATTGTGAGGCACTCAGTTACTACAGTGATGATGACCTTAAGACAAGGTGACAATAGGGAAAGAAAAGACCAGCATAGACGGGAGAAGGAGATGGACTGATCAGCTGATGTAAGCAGTGTGATTAACCTTTTTTCAAAACACTTAGCACAATAAAGACAGATGAAAAATACATACTTTACTATGAGGACTTTCCCTGTATGCAGTTGTGGTACTTGCCACAGCAATGTATGCAATCACAAATGGGAGGGAAGTTGTTCCACACAAATGCAAATGGTAAATGAGACGCTCGCTCATTAAAATGTCCACAATATGGAAAAGTTTGAAAAGGTGCAAGCCTGAAAAGGTACAACAGCTAATTCATCAAAGGAGCAGAGCATAATACAATCTTAAGTAAAGTGCAAGGGATTTCAACATCATGTTCTACTCCCTTGTAAAGTGACATAACCTGATCACCATAAAGTGCATCTGAAAAAAAGGAGTATAAATATAGTTATTTTGGCCCATTTACCCAGAAAATGTTTTTATTCATTTGCTGGTTTCATAAATGTCCACATTAAATTAATATAACAGTAATATTCCAGTAAAATTTTCTGCAACAGAACCCTGGTCAGTCCATGCCAGAGATGCTAAGGTACCAGTTACCAGAAAATCATAGTCCTTTTTTTTTTTTTTTTTTTTCATTTTCAATAGACATTAAAACGGCACCCTGGAGACACAGGCATTTTCATGTCACTGTGAATCTGATCCTGATATGCACCCAGTGTGAATTCACACTGACTTCAATAAGAGCTCAGGGTGTTCAGCTTACAAAATCAGTCCATATGTTTGTAAATTTGGACTTAGCAGGAACGGGGCACATAACTAGAAGTGAGGCATTTTAGATAAGGACGTGACAAATGTCTGATTCCAAACTGAGTTGTTCATGAGTTTCACCTCTCAGAAGATGCTCAGCGGGAGGCCTCTACTTTTTAGGGGATTTAGCAAGTTAAAGCTACTGCTTATGAGATACATCGCTAGAAGTTTTGAGTATTATCGAGCAGTGACCACATATGATATACTTCTTAGTGTTAGCATGCGACAACATTTTTATTGATCTATTGTGCACTTTTCTGAACCTCACTTTAGAATGTGGAAAGTTATCACAGATATGCTCTGTAGTGTAGTGTCTTACATAGATAGTCTTCAAGCCACTGATTTCAGTAAATAATTCATTACTTCATACCAATTGTGACATATTTTGTCCTAATGACTTACTGTTTTAATGCATTTCTTGTATCTGATGTATTATATACCAAGTATTTTGGTACATGATTTTAAAAAGAGAGGGAGAGGATTATCACATTGTTAATTTTAGGCTAGTGGGCACAGCATGCTGAAATGTTTTTAAAACATAAATATTTATGGACACTCTACTCCCACATACCACCAATATCAGCAAATGTAAACACTGTATGTCAAATACTTGTACATCAGCTATAATATATGTACTGCAAAGTATCTGGAAAAATAAGAGACATGGGAAATAAAACAAACAGAGGAATGTAATATTATTATGAATTGCCTCAGTAATACATGCTCTGAGAATTCTAATGAAGGAAAGTGGAAATAATTCCTGGATTGTTCATATGAAAGACAGCATAACAGTAAACCACTGAACTATGTAGACCTTCCAATATCAAAATGAAAAAGTGCATATATATCTTTAAAACGCCATACACACAAAACGGCAATGAACTGGGATTTAAACACACACAAAAATAGCACTAAGAAATATTTTGAAACTGCCTAAAAATATTGTAAGATTATGTGGGACTGTGCATCATTCTGAGAAATCTGAAGCTATTGTTAGCTATTCATTTCATTCATCCTAAATACCCTACATGGTTTAATTCCTAGCTGTACTGTAGGTCCTTTCCTACGTAATCAGCCTAATTTGTCTTCTGCTGCAAGCAAGTGAACCAAGATTCATTTAGTTAAGCAAGCTAAGCATAAAAATTCTTTGCTCACAGATGGATAAGTCAGCCAACATCCTCCCCAAATAAGTAAATTTTGTATTCTTTTCTTAGCTAACTAAGGAGTCAGGCAGATAGACTAATGACAAAACAGATGAGATGTCCCTCCAGCTGTTTTTCTTATTGGACCAAAGAGAGTAGTAGATTTCAAATTGGAACTTTAAATCAAAGCAATATTCAATATGGTAAAGTAGTGTTCAAACTAGCATTGTAACAAATATTCTTTTCGCTGGAGATACAAGGAGTTTTTCAAAAACACCATGTGTAATATTAAGGGAGAGGCACCTATTTAACACAGTAAATAGCTAGCAAATACTTTATTATCTCTGCCTTGCCCTGGATTTGAAGTAATAAATGTGAAAGTATTTGTCTTCTACTGGTTCTTTGGTTGCTCACATGAGATGAATGTGGAATTAGATTCATAGATTCTAGGACTGGAAGGGATCTCGAGAGGTCATCAAGTCCAGTCCCCTGCCTGCATGGCAGGACCAAATACCGTCTAGACCTTCCCTGATAGACATTTATCTAACCTAGTCTTAAATATCTCCAGAGATGGAGATTCCACAACCTCCCTAGGCAATTTATTCCAGTATTTAACCACCCTGACAGTTAGGAACTTTTTCCTTATGTCCAATCTAGACCTCCCTTGCTGCAGTTTAAGCCCATTGCTTCTTGTTCTATCCTTAGAGGCTAAAGTGAACAAGTTTTCTCCCTCCTCCTTATGACACCTTTTTAGATACCTGAAAGGGTGATTTCTAATGGACTGGTATTCACCTTACAAAAGACACCGCCACATTGGTTTTATTCATTCATCACACAGTGAGTACAATCCAAAAAAAAGTGCAAACATAAAACCCAGGCAACATAAGGACATCAAGAAGTACCCATACAATAGAAACCCAAATCTCCCCTGCAGTCCAGAAGCCCTCCATGACCCTTCCTATCCACGGGGAACACGGCAACATCTGAAACTGGCCATCCACACATCTCTACCCATATAGCCAGGAGATCCGCACTATAGTAAAGTACATCAGACTGCAAGAAAAGAGCTTACACAAAAGAAAGTACTGCAAACCCACTGCCCATTAAGTCAGCTTAGTTTCAGAAAGCACTTTGGATACACTATAGTTTACTGCTAAAACAGCCACGCAACCAGATTCTACAAAAGAAACCCCAGTCTGGCTTCTCCCCGGCTATAAGCAGACAAAGATGGGGGAAGAGGGAGAAACAGAATGAAGCATTAAAGCTCATTTTCACTAAATAAAGAAATCTTCACTAATACTGCCACCCCACTGGTGATTATACAGAAGATTCAGGATAAGATATCTGTGTCTCAGTCCTGCTGATATGTGTTGTGCTCTCATATCCTGAACCACACAGACAGATACAAATGCCACCACCTCACACCCCAGTGAGGATGAGGAAAAGGATGAACCACTAACCTCTTTTGACTGTTGTCCATTTTATCAGATATCTTGGCTTCTTCCAGTCTCTTCTGGTCTGTCCTTTTTGCTGTCATCTCAGGCTGTAGCTGAGATGATGTCACTTGCCATGTAAGGCCCAATGACTGTTGTTACCTCTGTTGAGAGCTGTTGTAATTTTTCTAAATAAAAGAGGGCAAAAGTCAGAGGGAACCAAATCTCACACCTCTGTGCTCCTTGGAGAGGAATGCTAGTGTTTTTCTTACCGATGAGTGAAGCTTCTTTACCTGCAAACAGCATACACAATTGCCAGCCCTTTGTGAAGACTGTGTTTGCTTAGGAGGTGGTGGCAGGTTCACTTGTCCCATGAGAAGGGAGAGAGGAAGTATTAGTATAAAATGTTCATCCTCTGGGAAATAGACTCCGCATTTCCATCACTAGCTCTCCTTTCTCTCAGGTCAGTTCCCATCTATACCTTGCACATTCTGCAAGCCTGCCAAGCAGTGGAAAGCAAGCTGGCAGTTCATACCAAACCAAATAGCTTTTCCCTTATGCAAATTGGGGGTTAGACTCAGTTAGTTATGATCAACACTGGCATGTAATCTGTAAAGATCCAGGGGAACCAAGCTTTGCTGCCTTTCCTATTTAGATAGATTTGTGGTCTGAACAGACTCTCCACCTCTAACTCTGTCTTGCTAACAGCCCAATCAGAGAATCTACTGCAAACCCATAAAGAGACTCCTGCATCTTGTCCATGACAGTAATTAAATAGGCCACTTCCCCTACCAGCCATTGATGATTGGGACAAGTACACAATCTGCAATTATCTGATAAAGGTCACAAGGAACAAAGTTTTTAAAATCATGTGTCACATGACCAAATCGTCACTTTGGTCTATGGGAGAGATATAACCTTCCTAACCTCATCTAGCCCCTGCTGCAAATACCTTCCGCTACAAATACCTCCTGTAAATCTGATGGTGAGTCAGAGATTAATCTAACTTTCTCTTCAGCTGGTTGGTTGAAATCCCATGTTACTTGCCCCAGCTTCTGGTACAGCACTCTGACCAGGATTTTATCATTCATTCTGAGCAAGGTGAGGGCCTCCAATTATCCAGGGACGTCCTAGCCCCATCCTCCCCTCCCCCCCCCAACAACTTTGCCCAACAAGGTAAGAATCCCCAGTTAAAACATTACTTTGTTTTCATTATCCAGACCCTGATTAAATTTGTAAAAACTCTAGCAAGCAAGGGAAAATCTGGTACAAGTCATTCACTAGATCACCTAGCCCCAGATTAACACATTCCTGCAAGGCAGAGAGTCTTTCAATTCTGTTCGTATGAATAGAGACCTTAACTCCTCCGCCTGTTTTGTAGCCAAAATGTTTAATACCCCATGTCATATGGCAGAGGCTAGTATTTACTAGCTCAAGTGATTACTGTAAGATGTGAGCATGATTTTCCCTTTCCAAACCTGTCTCTACCTTCTCCACACCTTTCCCTAATTCATCACAGTTCTTAACAGTTTCATCTATTCTTTCTGATAGGCCTCCATATGGCAGTTTTAAGGCAAGGATTTTGTGCTTCACCATCTCAATATCCTCCTCCACACCATTGTATAAGTCCTGTTCCTGTCTCCGTCTTGGCCAGCCTCTAAAAGAAACACTTTGTCTTCATTTGATCCCATCATTCTGCAAGAGGAGGCTTAAGCCTGCCAAAGTTTGGGTCTCTGCAAATTCTGCCAGGCCGCAAAAGCCCATTCACTCTCTTAGCTTCCAAACATTAGTCTCACACTCACTTCCCACACTTCATTTCCAAAGTGAAAAGTAATAAAGGTTGGAATGCTCAAAAGGAGTTAGGCTCCTAACTTCTGTTTAGGCACCTAACTTCCATTGATTTCATGGAAGTTAAGAACCTATATAGAAGTTCAGAGTCTAACTCCTTTTGAGCATTCCACCCAAAGAGACCAGATGCAAGGTAACAAGGATTAAGCGATCTGATACCTCATGAGGTTTCTGTTATGCCCTGCAAACTGGAACACTTTCTTGGCATAGATTCCACTGAGTCTGGACTATAGACCCTTTGCCCAAACTAAAGAAAGTAAAACCTGCTGCAAATAATCATGTCCTAGTAGGATGCCCTGCTTTGCCCCTTGGAGAGGAATTAGAATCCAAGAAAGCTGTTGCTCTTTTCTCAGAAGAACTTCGCCTTCAAACCCATCCTGTGGATCCCTCTCCTCTATTGCCTCTCCCCACGAGAAAATTCCCTTCCAATATCACAATCTAGCACATAATCAAATGAAAAGCAATCTCCTCCAGCAAAGAAACTCTTTCCTTTTGTCAAGAAGTCCCATCTTTCTTAAACTCAACCACTGGCACCTTTCCAATGACAATGTGCAGCATTCTTGGTCTGTGAATTTTGAAAGTAATGCTGTCCATTGTATCTTCCCATATAGATGGAGTTGTCCAACCCCTACTCCAGATCAATGGCATATAATCACTATCTCTGTCTCTAGAGTCTAGTCTCCTTGTACCATCAGTATATCAATCTCTTCTGAATCATGCAGAGCAGTCTAATTCCATGATCGTAGTTGCTGGTGTAAATACTGTTTACTTTCAGGGACCTTGCCACAAAGTTAACTTCCTGCTCAACGGGATTAGTCCTGGCTCGCTGAAGGACAGAGGGCCTAAAACCAGTAATAATTGAATTAGCCATTATATTAAAGATCACCAATGATATTCGCAGAAATAAAACCAATCCGTTGCCTTTCATATACTAATGTCAGCACAACTCCATTACCAATGACTGTCTACACCAGAGCAGGGCATATATTATACTATTGGCAGCGAATGCAATTGCTGATAATCAGAGTGTACTCATTCTCAATATTCAGAAGCTGAACATCCTGCGTAGGATCATCTGTGGTGTCCATGTTGCCACTCAGTGCCTCATCAACTGATGACAGTTTTTTGTATGTGGCAATGTTGTGTAGCAGGTTTGCACAATTAATGACCTTGCAAACTTTGTGGCATTTAGAAATGTATATGATGTGTTCCTATTGGCTCAGGATTCTGGGCACTGGTGAGGTCTCAGGAATTTCAAAAGTCACAGGGCTCTCCTTCTATTATACTGTCCACTGACAAGTGTTGCTAATATGTGCATCTTCCCTGAAAGGAATAGAGGAAGATAAAGATTGATTGGCTATTTGTAGTGACTGCAAGCGACATGACCTCTGTGTACTTGGGGAAGCGAGTGTGACAGTATGTGAGGAGATGAGGTCACTGAGCTGCTGATCTTGTGACTTGAGTAATGTTTTAATTAAATTGGGCTGCATGTCGTCCTTTGCATTTTTGTGGGAAATGTGCACTGAGTGGTAGTGACCACTGCGGAATATCATTCTGGTCACTTTGGCTGCTTGATAACAGATTTTTTTGTCTATTATTAAGCCTGCAGATTCAAACTGGTAAATTATTTTGTCTCGATTGATTGATAGGAAGCTCTGGAGCAGCATATCTGTGGCCTCACCAAAGCAATCTCGGAGTCTACTTGCATGTTCCCTGCTGGTATTTTCTTCACTCTAACTTCTGAAATGTGAGTTGTAGGATGCTACCGCACCACAGGAGGTGATGGCTTTTATATCATGGATAGCTGCACAGACACTGCAGTGAACACAACTGCCTGACTTATTTTCAAATCCCTCCACAAGAGTTTATTTCCCCAGTAGAGATACGGTGGTGATCATGGTCATCCAAGAAGTACAAGTAAAAGGGACGTGCAGCCTTTGTGGAAACGGCCTTGACAAATGACTATGAGGTGATTGTGAAAGACATGGTTTCTGATGCCAGCTTTGCTGGTACTACAACTTATTAATGTTTTCAACTGGTTGCAATTCACTTGCTGAACAGTGCACCCCTTAATATAGCCACCATCATAACATTCAAGTAGATGTTAATGAGACCAACACTGCATGAGTTTCCTTGTCTTGTACTACTTACAGTGCAGAAATTGTGACAATTACAGACCAGCTCCCCTAAAAATAGTGCACTGAGTAATGTGGAACGTGCTGTCTCTAACTCACATAGATGTAGTCTCCTCAGTGACCCTTAACTGCTACCTGGTGCAGCTTTCCCTTGCAATGCAAAATGGTTTGTCTAGGTATGTCAAAAGACCCCATCACTTCTGCCCATTGTTTGTAACATGTTTAACAATTATTTGTCAGGATGGGTTTCTATGATGCCTACTTGTTTTTTTAGTTTTCCATGTTACCAGCATTGATCTCAAAGGCTAAAGCAGCAGTGGTTAGCTGTGCCTGCATGTTTAAGCTTTTTTGGTAATTAATCCCAAACACAAGAGTTACTGACTTCTTGCAAATACTTTGCTTCTAGTAACGCTCATGAATCCTCTGTAAGATAATGAAAAATGCTCTCTAAAATCTAAATTTCTCATCAACATAACATTTAGCCCTCACAAGGAACAGATTTATTGGAAAAGTATGTTTGCCTAGCATGGTCTTTGCTCCTGCCTGTACAGGTGGAGGCCACAGTTCAAGCTTGGGTTATCAGTGAATGCTGGCATCAGCTGAGGACTGTTTACTAGTTGATTCAACAATGCAGCCACATGAGTCAGCAACACCTGCTGTTGTAGGTTGTTATCTCCCATGTAAATGAAGGAAAGAGCAGTTTATTTCTACTCCGAGGAGCTTGCTAATGCCTTTTGCTAGCTGTGCAGTTCAGCAAGGTGAGGAATTTCCTACAGTTGCTTTTCAATGCACAGATGTGCTGTGGAGTTAGCTGTAGTTACCTGTTGAGAGATTATCACAATTTGCCTAGGCAACTCATTACTATAACCGTGCCCCACTTTCTGTAATCTTCATTCAATTTGCATTGTTTCTCATCTTCAGCTGCTTCCCAGGTCAATGCTACCCATGCATTTTTCTCCATATGGTCACAATCAGCTATAGATGTGCAAGCTACTGCATTACCCCTACATTTTTTTAAGCTTGCACCAATATCCCTCTGATGTGCTTGTGCAAGTCTGCTGTTTTGGGGAGACAAATCTGTGGGTTTGTTCTTTTTTAAACTAGCCAGCTTACAATTTTTCAGGTATTTTGCATCTATCATTCAAATTACCTGGCTACTAGTGTAACTGAAATAAGTGATTAATTTATAGGCACATCTGGCTTACCCAGTGCCATATTCGTGCTATTTTTGTTTAATCAAATAGATTTGTTCACTGTAGATGGATTTGAGACCCAAAACAATATATTATTTATGCTGGAGGTGAATAATACATTGATTGACCAAAACCTCCTGTAAAATTAAACACCATGTGATGATTTAAGCAACACTATAAACAAATGCACTTATAACATTGGAATTATACACATAGCAGGGAAATACTCCTTTTCTGTTCATAAAATGACTTGATCACATGCCACTATTCAGAGAGAAGCTGAAGTCTTTTCAAGCTTTGCTTTAGACTCTAAAGAAAACTTTGCTTTTTTACCATAATGGGCACTGACAGCTACAAGAAAATGTAAAATGGCTGTGCTCGTATTGATTACTAGCCTGATCCTGCTTCCAAAGCCACTACCAACTCCAATGGGAGTGGGAGTAGCCCCTACAGCTGTATATAATTGTAGTTACTTTTACACAAAACAATTTATTCACTAACTAATGAATCCCATATTCATACTGCAATTCTCTTGTCAGAAATGTCAAGCTAATTGAATCCATGAAGCTGTCCCAAGACCTCTCCTATTTGAATCCTCCTATTTTCTGTTGCTTGAAGGAGGCTTTTATTTTATTAGGACAGTGCTTTTTTTTTTTAGCATCACTTGTGTTCTTTTTTCATGAAAGCAATCCATATGGTCACCTGTGTGGTTCCTCTGATATTATGCCTTTGCAATGAATGTATTGCCCAGCAGCAACTGCTCGTTTTGATGCTCTGCATGATGTTTCTGCTTCATGTCTGGCTCCGTATCCAGTTACTTATTTTGTGACCTCTCTTCTGATTCATATCTTCCGTTACCCCAAGCTCCTCTTTGTTGCCTATCTCTACTGCACATACTAAGTAGTTAGTGGCCACAGCTCTGTTTTTTTAGGTCATGGCTGAAAGAACATGCTGTGGCTGAATGCCTTCTTCAGGCAGAGCAGAAGGTTAAAGCTTCTAATGTTTTTAGAGTCTTTCAATGTTCTTTAATTCTCCTTTTTGTGCCTTTTATGAATTCACTTCCATTGTCCAAATGACATAGAGAGAGTGGTTAATTCTTGCTAACAGGGTGCCTTCAGTGATAAACTCTAGCTCAGTAGGCATGAGGGATAGTCGTGCGACCATGGCTTTATCCATATTTGTGGGCTAGGTTGTGGCATATAGCCTACGTTGGGAGGTGGTGTGGAGTTGCATATCCCCTGAGGGAGCAATCTGGCACAGCCAGCCAGCCAGTTCTGCTAATTGGCATGTAGATGCATCAAAGCCATAGGTCCACCTACTCCCTGCCTGCTTTTGATCAATTTGCTCCTGGCAGGAAGCATCCCAGTAGCAGCACCTGCACTGTCCCAAGCACAGGGAATGCAATTCTGGTTGCACAGAAACGAGGGAAAGCCTCTTCTGTTGTGCATCCTCTCTTCTGTTGTGCAGTTGCATAAGGGAAGGGCCACAATTTAGCCTTATATTGTATATTGACATCATGTAACATAGATGCTTCTGTGTCTAGCACATGCTGGGAGTCGTAGTGTTACTTCCAGACTCTACAGAGTCACTAAAGAAAGAAAAGTGCAGCCCCTCACAGCCAGTTTGTTTCTCACTTTAAAGAAATATATCTCAGCCATGAAATAATTAGGAAGTTTCAAAAGCGTAATTTCAAAGCACAATTTGCAAAAGTTATTAGGAAGAATGTCCCGTATTGAATAGTTGTAGCAGTCATGCTACATTTAAGAAAATGCACATTCCAAGATGCAGAAATGTATTTAACTTAGAGCTCTCATTTTTTCTTTTTAGAAACTCTATGCAAACATGGCTGTTGCTGCTGCCTGGTATTGTGGCTTGAGGTCTATCTTGCAATGAGCATGTGGTTCGCTAGTTTGGATCTGTGAAACTTGGCCTTTAGTTTTGATGAGATTCTGAGTCCTGAAGAAGCATAATGTGCATGCTGGTCATGGCCTCACTTCTCACTGTGCAATCAACCTTCTTATGGCCCAGACAGGGCTGGCCCTGATCCCTAGGTAGCAATGGTGCGGAGAAATTTGTGAGTGACAGCCAAGACAACTGCACCATAAAGCCAAGAGATGCTCCAACTACAAGCGCCAAGAGGACATATTGGGGGCTCACCAAAAATGACATTTGTATTCAGGGGTCATACAAATTAACTCTACTCTCAGTTTGGTTGAGGTATGGCAAAAGGCATGGGTTAGTTAGGATGCTGGGTAATTTAACTACAAGGGGTCATGCTAAAAAAGCTTTAAATAGTAATAAAATAAGTCATGACTTAAATAACAATTCTGATAACAACAGACTGAAGACAGTAATTAACACTTTGATCTAAATATGCTCTGCTCCATGAAGCCTGCACACACCTCCAGATCTTTGGGTATGATCCTTCCCAAATCAGGAACTTAGAGTCCCTAGAGCTTTTCTGTGCTGCAGATCTCGTTCCTCTTGGATCCCCAACTCACTGAGCCTTGGCTTGGCATGATTCAGTCTGTCTCTAGCGGTGTGGAACCTCCAAACCTTGCACCTGATGCAGGCTGTAGATTTAGGCTTACCTCATCAGGCCCTTTCCTTCTTCCATGGGGGAAGCTTGTTCTACAGACCAAACTCCAGCCTTGCCTTGGCTTTCCCAGGCTGGATTCTTGGAGAACCCATTCTGCCTACTGCTCTTATGCAAGATTTCTCCCCTTTACCTCCTGCCTTTCCCCATCCACCCAAAGCAATCTGTTTGACTGATGAGAAGGTTACTCAGCTGCCCACGAAAATGTCCTGTGCTGAGATCCAATGCGGCAGCAGCTCAGCCCTGCTGGAAAGACTGCACCGACTCTTTTAGGGTCCATTACCGTATATTTGCTGACCATGGTGCACAGGTTGAGAGACTGGTGTGATTTGAATCACAAATGATCTTCTAGTGAGTATCAAATAACATTTTTTGTTGTACCAGCCTTAAGTTTTGCCCATAAACAGAAGTTATGCAAAATTAATTTGCATAGCAAATATGTATTCATTCATGGGGGTTGTAAAAATGTGGCTCGTGGAGGAAAAATGCATTCAGTTTGTGGAAATTTGGATTGTTATGACTTCTGAACTGGCATATTTATATCCCTCATTGTATTCTTCAGTATTTATTATATAATATTTGATGCATTGTATGTCAACTCTAATGTATGTAACATACAGTGCTAATGACTTACTTTTACAATGGAAGACTATTAGCTACAACTACAGTCATCAGTTTGGACAAATAGTACTGGCAGATGGACTAGATGACCCACAAAAGGTCCCATCCAACCTGAATCATTCTTTACTAAGAACATACTTGCAGAGTAAGATATTGCTTGAGAATTCATTGCTTTACAAATCACAGTAAGAAAACTGACTAAGTACACATGCTGTATAAAACGAATCCAACTGAGGTGCTTTTTCTGCCTCTTATTTGTAAGTTGTACACAACCAGTAAAGTTGCGTAGAAGATCGGTATGTTCTGTCACGTAAACAACGTTAAAAAGAAACGTTAAAGGGAGAAAACAATAGATTCCAAATACTTTACAATAAGCACCTTTTGTGTGTCACCAAATGGACGCTATAGAGAGAGATCTAGAATCCATTACAGATAAAACATGTCAGAAAGATCATTCAAAGTAGTTATTAATGTATAGCACATTTTAAAATTGTAGATGTTATTTCTTTATTTAAACATAATTAGCAGCTTTTTCAAAATATAATAGAGCAAGCTAGATCCTTTGGTTCCTAGTGCTAGTTAAAGCAACTTCAAGGCTACAACCAGATGCAGTGCACTCTTAGTGTTCTGCTGATCCAGTTTTGCCAGATCTCTCAATACCTGCTTCTGACATGCCCACTCTCCCAGTGATAGAGGGGTGAACAGGAAGGATAGATGTAAAATTCACTCTGCCAGTTCAAAACCTGGCAGGGATTCCCTTACACTGGCAGAATCCACAGGAGCCTGCCTACAACAGTTTAGACTGGGGAACTGGCCCGTCATGTTACTGCAACAATATGCCTCTTATATGTAGGTTTCCTTTAGGAATACCTTCCACTTTAAAAAGCACATTGCAAATAAACTAAAACATTCTAAACAAGCAGTCCAGTTGGCCAGGGAATACTACAGGGTGAGAAGGAATGACATACATCTCCAGCTATATATATAAAGGCAGTCCTCGGACTTACGACACAATTGGTTCTTGAAAATTGCGTCGTAAGTCAAAACATGGTAACTTGGAACCGCAATCCACTCCACTGGGGGACTGAGGGTCATAAAGTCAATACCAATTATCGTAAGTCGAATCAAGGTGTCAATTCAGAAATGTTGTAAGTGCCGTTTGTTGTAAGTTGAACGTTGTAAAGTCGAGGACTGCCTGTAGTGCAAACTTGTTAACATTAAGAGTGCCCATACCAGCATTAGGCCAAGTATAAACAGAAAGTAAGCAGAAAATTTAACATTTGGATAGTTCTTTTATCTGATGAGCAACTAGACAATGGAACAGGCTGCCAAAGGGAGCTGTTGAATCATCATTACTGAAGATATCCAAGGCTAAACTTGAAAATTAACTGCCATACACTTGGTACAATGGAAACTATCCTGCACTGATGCAGGGGGATGGACTGGAGAACTACAAAATCCCTTTCATCCATAGTAGCTCTGATTCTTTATAATAAAAGCCCTGCAAACTGACGTCCTCTGCCTTGATTGAGGTGGCGGTAGAAAAACTCTGTTTCTCATATGGGATAATAAAAAGCTAAGCAGTACAGCTCCAGGCAGGCACAAGATAATTCTGCCAAAAACAGAGCAAAACAGTATAGTTTAAATGTTTATATAGCACTTGGAAGATGGAAACTGCTCTAAGTGCTAAATATTATTGTTCCTTAATGTGCAGAACGGTGACTAATACTATTGCATACTGTCATACAGAAGCCCTTGGGATGAAAATTCAAAGAGGAACAATAAGTAACCATAAAATAAAAAGAACAAAACCCCATCCCTACTTCAGAGTGAAGATTCTGCAGAGAAATTTATCCTCTCCTGAGTCCTCAGATAAGTGCCCTGCAGATTCATCGCCAAGCGCCAGATTCAGGGCAAGATGTCAAGGGTTGGCTTAGCGAAGATGGTGTGTTAAGGTCATCTTTGCACTCCCTTAATCTTGGGACTGCTGTTTGCAGAATCTGATCCTTCATTTTAAATTACAACAGCTTAAATTACAAGGCGGGCAGGGCAAAGCCAGAGCTGGGAGTCCGCCCACAGTAAGGATGACTCAGTCGCACCCTTTAGATTTGCAGCGGGAGTAGTAGTGGTGCTTGAAAGAGTCTGCATTTTGAGTCACATCACTCAAAAATCCCCCTTAAACTGGAGGGATCTTCTCAGTGCATCTGTTTCTGTACTGCTAATACAAAACCCTCATCTGAGTCCGCAAGCAGACTGACATTTTGAGAGTCCATCACCAAATGCTAACACATTCCTTAACTGTTTCAGGAGTACAGAAATTCTGGAAGTCACTGCCCAGCATGGTCTCAGGTTAGCTAGATTCTATATGCGACCATTACCCTGATTTCCATCTGGCAGAGGGTCTTCTGTAATACTGGGTGACCCTTTCCCCCCTCTACAAATTCCAGAGTGCAATCTGGAAATATTCCAACATCAGAGTTAAGAACAGTCACGTTTCTCTGCATTTTGAATTAAAGTTATTATTTCTGTCAATTACTGTTATATAAAGCTGCTGACTTTCTCTTGTGCACACACTCACTCTCTCTCTCTCTCTCCATTGCCAGTGGAGAAGCTGTTGGGCAAGAATGTAGAGTATGGCTGCAGAGGCCAAAGGCATCCTCCATCTTGAAGATGAGGCTCTGGATTAATGCAGGGACACTGAAGGCAGCTGCAGACAGTAGCTCTGGTTATTGTGTTCTAGGTCTAAATAGAAATAATTTAATTGTTAAATACAAGCTCTGTGTTTCTTACGGAATTGAACACCACATAAATACCAGGAGGGGATGGATTTGAGAGCAACCAGAAAGAATTTTCCCAACCAATCCAGGTGCCTGAACTACATATCTCACTGAAATTGAAGGGGAATTTAAGAACTTGAGGGATAATAAATAACAAAAGGAAACACCTGCATTCTCAACACTGTAACCCTGATTCAGGACTTCAGTAGGTCTTAAGTATGTGCTTAAGAGTTCTCCCAAACCGGGATGCTTTCCTGAATGGGGACCCATGTGAGTAATATAATTTAAATGCACTTTGAGCCCAATTGATGTTGCATGAATATATTTTAAGATAGAATTGGACACCCAATTTCTTGCCAAGAAGGGACATTATTAAGTCTGGAGAGTTTGAATTCTGGTAAGTTCCTTGTCAGAATAGTGTGTATTTTTTCTTCCCTTCCCTAGGTCTCATTTGCGGGGTCAAGAGAAAAATAAAAAGTAAAGGTTGGGCATTTGTTATATTGTAAAAGTAAAGTAAAAAAAAAACAAAACAACTTTGACAATAGTCCACACCTAAGCAAAGAATAAAAGAAACTTCTTACATTTTTTTAAAAAACTGAAAGACAGACACTTCAATCCTCTTTGGTGGATAAACACTTCTGAAAGTCAGTTCCTTATTTTTTCTTTTAAAAAAATATATTTTCACTTACATTTCCTAGTCTTATCATCACTGCTTTGTTGAAAGTATCGTTGTGCATTTGTAACCTTCGGGAGGGCTAGAGTTCGCTCCATTGCCCTTCTCCAGTGCCTAAAAAACCCCAACTCCCATAGAAAAGTAGCTGGACACCCAGAGTTCAGTCTCTACGGATTTTCAGCAAGGATTGCACAGGGTCAACCTCCCCACATTCAAGTCCCAAAAGGAATGAATTTAATTAAATAACTTTATAAAATCTTACGATAAAGAAACAAATAATAATCTAATTTTTATAGCATAACATGGCTAGTTTATAATCCACAGACATTATCTTCACTTATACATAAATAAAGAAAACAAATTAAAATCTGAACAGGTCAGTCCCCACAGAAACACAATGAGAAGAAACTGAGAATTCCCCAAAGCTTAGGTTGAGTTCCCCTAAATCTCAGTTAGAGTCTTTTGATCACCAAATCTATCCAGTCTGCTGAGTCTAAAATAACATCTTCCCTCCACTTGCTGGTAGGAATCTTCAGTTGGAATCCAGGCAGACTCTTCCTCTGCTGAAATCACTGTCAGCTAACTGATTAACCAATCACTCCGTTAAATGTATAGATTTAAAAACCCCCACCCAGTTACAAGAAAATACAAAACAGAATAGTAAATATAAATGAGTCTTTCCCCATTACTACATTTAAAGAAAAGTTGGTGAATCGCACTAGTTGAGACAGATTAACTAAAACAGTTTGGCTAAAATCAAAACAACATTCAAAGCATACAATTAAAATAGAAAAAATTATGTTCCCCTCCCAATTCCCCCTTGCTCTAATTAACATTGTCCAGGCTTCCCTGTTAGAGGGTTAACAATGTCACTAACCTGCTGCAAAATGCTTCAGAGTTAGAAAAAAACTACCTGCTTTCTGCTCCTGGGCTCAGCTTCTCCCAACTCACACAGGGCACGTGGCCCTTTGTAATGCAGCTGCCGTGACTGTTTGCCCTCATGGAGTCTGACCCCCAGCAATAGGGAACCTTTTGGAGCAGCCCCAAAACCACCACACCCAATTCCAGAAGCTTCAGGACATGGAGTGCTAAATCTGCCTAGCAACAATGACCCTGACGCAACTCACTCCTACCGCGCCCTATTAGGCACATGCGTTACACATTCAGCTGATGTTATCTCTGCCATTTAAAGGCCCCAATAAAGAGGTGACAATTGTGTGCTGCTTCTATCTCATGCTGACCTCAATTACACATTCTTGGTTGTTCTCTGCCTGTCAGATAGGATATGTTCACTATCATGTAACGTACCTGCCTTCTCGTGTCTGAGGCTGAGTGAAGTTTTTGATGCGCTTTTTATCTTTTTGACACTGAACTGAAAATATCAGCTAGTCTTTGCCATAGTGGCTAGTGAATCTGTTGCTGAGTGTTTAGTGCTGCCAAGAATTTGAAACATGAAATCTGTGGAGTCATAGATGCATCATCTACACACAGCTTTTTTTTTTTCTTAAAATTTCCCACCATTGCTTCCACCGGGGCAGTAAAGGTGGGATTCTTAGTTTAGTATAGACAGGCTGCCAAGGGCTGTAGACTTTTAATCAAGGAGGCATCTAGACCTGTTCTGAGCAGTGTTACATGGTGTGGTGGTTAAAATCCCTGTGGACTGTCAACTTTCTCCTCTACCACCCGTGAAGATCCACCAGCGGTAGTGAAAATTTAGCTAGAGTAGTTATTCTATTTTAATTTGGTTGCACCGTGATAACAAACAAGTTGGGGACCTACATAACGACTCACTATTCAGTTCTTCAGAAAATTTCATTGCCTAGTCACATGACAGCCTTGTGTATCATTTTTTGTGTTTTTTTTTTTTTAAATAAGCCACTTGAACATAGTTTGTTTTGTTCTCCGGAGTCTAGACATAAATGGAGATAATGACGCTATCGTTTATATATCAAACAAATTCAGAAGTGAGAGTGGAAAGGAGTCTCTTTACTGATAAAAGCATTAGCAATACCACAGGATAAAAGTTACCCCAAAAATTTAGCACATTTCAAACAGCTAAGAAAATGCCTCAACCTGACAATCACAGGAAACTGGCGGGGTATATTTTTTCTATCAGTCCCATTCAGCAGGAATACAGCTTCTTCAGTTTGCCACCATCTTGTGCCTTATGTTTCTTTTTTTGTAGTACCACGTTCTATGCAGTAACTCTGAGATGTACCACTATTAAAAGTACATTAAGCAAGTCTTCCCAAACAAGTGACAATTAATTCTCTCTTGCATTCCCAGATTTGGCATATTTTGTTCATGCCATTTGTTTTCTTTGAATTTTGTCATTTTCCACCTTGTTCTTTTAAGCTCTGTCATATTTTTTCCCTGTTCATAAGAAATTTACTGTAATTGGAATATGCATAACATCATGAAATCCACGAGTGCAGTATAAAGTCACATTTATATAGTAGCTTGAAATTTATACCACTGGTTGGGAAATATGTTCTGAAAATAGTTGTTAATAGGTTAGCATTTATATACCATATAGTACTTTCAAAGATCTGTATTACAAATAATTGCTAGTGCTATGGGTTTGCACATTAATTAATGTAGGCAATGATTATCACCCTACATGTATTAATGGACATTTTGAATTGCACTTTGGGCCAAATTCATGCAATGGATACAGGGAGGTGTAATATGCCCTCTTCTAGCCCGACAAAGGCAGGTGCTCAGAGGGGATAGTCACGCCAGAGTGAGGTAAGCAGTACCACAACCTCTCTCATTTGGGAGTTCCACTGGGAGAAAACAGCCTTAAAATCTGGCTGGCTCCATGGGAGTGCAGTAGCCAGGGCTATTATTGGAGGTCCTGAAAATAGGATGCTAGCTAGCCTATCATTGTTCCCTCCTGTATTGGCCACACCCGTTTAGAAGGCAATCACAGAGGAGTGGAGTTGATTCTGGACCTCTTAGAGGAGCAGTGGATGAATGCACTGTGGGATCCATGTGGGGAAGAAATAGAACTGCCTGACCTTTCTAAGGTTAAATACTGTCACCCCCTTCCTTCAGCAAACAGAAGGCACTCACATTGTGAGTAGAGCTGGTAGAGAAATTTCTGTCAACCTTTTATTTGAGAGAATATGGCTTTAAAACTAAATGCAAATTTTTGTGGAAGAAAAATCCATTTTTGTTGAAAATGTTTAGGCTTTTATTTTAAAAAAATCCAGAAGTTTCCATTTTAAATTGAAATTTTTCAGTTTATTGGCTTGGATTCAGTAATTGGGTTGCCAACATCCTTTTGTTTTTTCAGTGAAAACCTGAAATACAATACAATTTTCAATGACAGTTTTTAAAAAATCATGTCTACATTTCGCAGAAAAAAACATCATTTATCATTTCCTGACCAGCTCTAATTGTGAGATGCAGTTGACTCCAAACTTTGCTGAAATTGGAAGCAACATATCTGAATAGGCATGCATCTTTTGTTGTAGAGATACACTGATTCATTTCAGTTTTGAATCAACTTCGCTGTGCAAACTACATAGTGTAAATCATATGTCAGGCCCCTGATTGGCTTAGCCTACCCATATAATTAGAAGAAGCAGACACGATTCCACTTGCACTTAGGTATTCACAATAGGGAGAGGATGTTTTGCACTGAGCTCTGTAACTCTGGTTTACAAAAAATGAGAATAAAGTAACATAATTATAATAGGCATTTCCACTATCACGATCCTTTCTGTGGCAGGGTGAGATGGAGAGAGGATTTGACATGAATTCAGTGTTGACTGGATTCACGTTTTCAATCTATGCCCTAATCTTCAGTTCTGGGCAAGAGCTGCATAGGGCATTTTGGGAGAGCAGGTTCAGTAGTCTTCTCTTGCAGTTGATCCTGGGCCAGTCGCCACTGTTGCAGAGCAGAAATCTCCTGCTCTTGTAGGGCACAGAGCTCTTTCTCTAACCAACTGCTGTTGAAGTGCCCTTTCTGCTACTGCCTTCTCAAATGATGCTTCCCAGTCTCATCTCGTCACTTTGCAGGCAGAGAACCCTCTCCTCTGTCCTCCCAGTCTCTGCTGAGGCCTTTAGGCAGACAACTCCATTGTACCCGGCCATCCCAACCAACTTCACCTGACCTCTCCCTATCTAAAGTCCACTTTCCTGGCAACAAGCCCCCTAAGAGAGACTCCCAAATCCTCTACTCCAGGCCTGCAGAACACCTGCTAAATTGTCCTCTTTTTGGGAGCAAAAATGCTTAGCCACCCGCACCCCTAACAAGCTATTTGACACCCCACACATCAGAGGGTATCCATCTCCCCCAAAGCCATGACAGCCCTTAATACCAGGCCTTCGTCCTTCCAACCTGGGGACCTTCAGGATTCTTCTTCTCCATGCAGAATAGTGAACTCAGGGCCCCAGGCCTATCTGTCTTTCACACAGAATTTCTTGTGGGAGTATCTGTCACTGATTTTCCAACAGTGTCGCCTGCAGTTGCTGAGTCTCCTTTAACAGGTATAATGCTTCCCTCACATCACCGTGGCAGTTCTTCTCCCTGTCCCTCAAGATGATTGCCTGCCTGCATTCGCCACCACATGTAATAGTTCAGCATGCCAGAGACAACCGCTGGCAACAGGTTCGCCAAACTGCAGGGATCACAACTCAGTCCCCCAACTCCCTTAATCTCTCAGGAACTAGCCACAAACTTCATGCCCCCTTCTTGGGGTTGATTTTATTAGCATACATGACTCGAGCCCATGCTGCAAGTCCCTGAACTCTAGTCCAGACACATACATCTCTGGCTCTTATGCTTCATTCCCACCAGCGTCTCCAGCTTCCTCCTGGCTCAGGGCTCTTTGTCCCTGACATATCATGCTTCACCAGCTCTGGCTTCCTACATGCCCTCCTGGCTCAGGACACTGCCTCTGGCCCTGTAGGCTTTACCACCTTTGGCTTCTTTGGTTCAGGGCAATAGCCACCACTGAGGCCTCTCAAACTTTGTTCCAGTTCCTCAGCCATCTCCATTCTCCCAAACCCTATCTATATCTTCTAGCCACAGCTGCTAACCCACCCCTCTAATTAGGTCCACCTATGGTGCATTTGTTCAGACACATGAGGACTCACCTTATTTTTCTCAAATGACTCAGTTGCTCTGTGATAGGGCCCAGCATCTGCTGGCAAAAAAGAGCAAAGTGGCCATATCACAGCAGAGTACTGGGCCCTGAAAATCAGCATAGTGTGACTGGTAGAGTTTGCCAGTTCTCCAGATACACGCTGACCTGAGAAAGTGCTAACACGGTGCACACATTTACTGAATGAATTCAGTATTTAGAGGTGTATTGTGTGGGGCTTCCTGAAACCACCGGTAACAGTAGCCATTAGACTCAGTGGATACTGATCCCTGTCCTGTTGGCATGGGCATTAAACTTTTGTAACCTTGAGCTGTATGACTGGGGAGAGTAAAATAAAAGTTCATCTTCTCTTCTCAGCACTCCTGTGCCACACCTTTATTACATGGCCAGTGTCACTGATTATTGGTGAAGAGTATCCCATGTACCTTTCTGCATTGCCCCATCATTCCCAGTGCACAACCATCATTTGAATTCTGGGACTGAAGTCTGAGCTGTATACTCAAGAGAGTGGCAGGTTACGCAGACATCTATTTTTATCATGCATACCTACCCTGTTTCCCCGAAAATAAGACATCCTCCGAAAATAAGGCCTACTTACAGTTTTGCCTCTCGTTGTAATATAAGGCATCCCCCCGATAATAAGACCTCCCCGATAATAAGGCATCCACCGATAATAAGGCATTTTTCATTTCTGAAAAATAAGACATCCCCTGAAAATAAGACCTAGCGCATCTTTGGGAGCAAAAATTAATATAAGACACTGTCTTATTTTCGGGGAAACAGGGTACCTAGCTAGTAAAAGCGAATGGTAGCAGTTGGTACCTGATGGTATAAACATTTATTTTTTGAAGGACAGAAGCTTTGGGAAAAGCTGCCAGTGCCTATGAATAATAATTATTGCTATGGGTTCTAATGGCTGGGTCTTAATGTGGACTTTGAATGTGTCTTTCTTTTACTGAAATCCCCATAGCTCTGGGGCTTTTCTGGTAAAGGAAGAGCAGCCTCATGTGCCCCAAGAGATCATATAAAGGAAAAACTAACTTCAATAGTATTTCCTCAAATAGACTTTCATCTCAGTGTGTCCTTCCTGACAGCAACCCTGTAGCCTTCGAGCCTTCATTTTCATCTGGTACCGATCAAAAGCAACATCAGTTATAGCTAACATGCAAAAAGTCATGCTTTGGGAGCATTGCTTCACATGACATGGCAGTGTAATAGGAGTCTGGTTCATTGTATAATTGCCCATGTGAGCTTCATCTTTGCTAGTGGGACGTTGAAAATTGACCCAGGTCACCTACCATTTTTTTCAGCCTTCTGTCTTGTTCTCCAGACTCTCTAGCTTATATGGTTGCAAAAAAGTTTTGAAAATGTGAACCAAATGTAACCAATGCACAATGTCTTTCTGAATTTATAGACAGCCGGAAACAAGCTAGCAATGAGAGAAGTGAACTGCTCCATTTATCTCAATGAGTAAATACCCTCACTCATCCCCAATTAGGAGAATTTAAACATCAACATCATTAGCTATTTCACTGCTGATCAAAAGAGGCATGTAAGGAGAAGGATGAGACGAGTAACAAGAGCTGCACAATCTACTGCAAGTGCCCACTCATTTTGGTGCCTCACATGGTGACTCTAGGGAGAATACGAACACACCCCCACAGTCTGCCTCATGGAACCAAAATGAAAGGGATCATCTGAGTCCCACCAAGGGGAAGCCAAACCCACAGAGCCCAGTGGTGCATCCAACCCTCCCCATTGACCAGCTCACCCTATCTCCACAGCAATGGGAGCATGGTCTGCTTGGGTGATGGGTGTGGAACCTGGTGGCTTCCTCCCTGGCTTCAGGAGATGCTGCACCTAACTTTGGAGGCTGTGTGCTGACTTAGGCAGACGTCACACCCTCACACTTGATTCATGTTTTGAAGCTTTTCTCTGCTACCATGAGGGCTGAGAACATATAATTTTTTAAAAATTAAAGCTTAGATACTATGGTCATCACATGTATCTAAAGCCCTGGCTGGGATGATTTAGTTGGGAATTGGTCCTGCTTTGAGCAGAGGGTTGGACTAGATGACCTCCTGAGGTCCCTTCCAACCCTGATATTCTATGATTCTATGACTCTGGGAGCCAGGGCCTTAGGCAGTAGCCTTTTGTGTCTTTGCTTTGATCTGGCCCAGCCCATGGGTGTATCTGAACCCCACAGAGGAAGAGGCAACTTAGCAGTCATTATACTTTGAAGATCTGTACAATGTATTGTGAGTGGCATCTCATGGTGCTTCATGTAGCTGGGGTGGAGCTTGAGTGAAGACCATTGCACTTTTTCCCACCCCAGAATTTGAAGGTCTCCTATTTTTCTGTTTAAGCCCAGAAAACCTTTTCACATTTCTCCTGTGTTAGTCTCTCATGAGTCCAACAACCTCTGTCACTCCCTTCTTTCAAATTCTTCCTCTGAATGTACTTTGAACAATTACCACTGCTATGTTCTCACACTGTTTCTAATGCACACTGGCTTACAGCATACAGTGCCTGATATGTTTTATCTGTGGCCAAACTAGAGTGTAAGCTCCTTGATGAGCATGCTACGTGTTCTTGTTTGTAAAGCCTTCCAAGCACACATCATTTATGCCCTGATAACACCTTGTGCTGTGACCACCTTCAGTTCCTCTGGACCACATTAATGTAGTTCCATGCTTGTTTAGTGGGAATTCTGGGTAACTTTTCACTGACAACTGACAAGCCTTTCCCAGGAGGGACCAAACCAGACTGTTCCCTTGGCATTCAGATTGGGAAAGTGAACGACTGGGGCCAATCATCAGTTTCATTTCTCTTGCCTTGTGATTAGGCAACTACTAAATTGGCATGTTGAACTCAAAACTTGAAGAATATGAATTTACCCAAGAAATAAATATACTGGACAGTTTTGACAGTGACACAAACATATGAAGGCAGTGGAAATACAGCTGGTTCTAGAGAAGCCAAATGTGATCAGAGACTGAAAATAGTCATGAAGAAAACACCCTTTTAATCCCCCCTATTTACCTGTTTTGAGCTGCAATGGGCATAGTCTGATTACATTAACGTCATCCACTATTTTGAGGTTGCCAGACACAGCAAGAAAAAAATAGTTTGCATGGAATGATAAAACAATAAATTAGACATACAACATTGAAATAAAGGGGAAATCTAGCAAGGGTATATAAGAGAGATTTCCACACATATATCCCCCCTCCCTGGAAACATTCAGATAAAGTACAAAAGTTCCTGTGGCATGTTGGTATTTTTATATCAAGACCGTTCTCAATAATGTATATCTGAGTTAGAATAAGTCCTAGACCATGTGATTGTTACTATGGCAACTAGTATTTTAAAATTTTAAAAAGTCATGTAAAAACCTTGTAAGTTGTCAGTGCAAAAGCACTATTCCTTTGGTAAGGAATATGGATATATTTGGCATGTTGAAAAAGGTCATGTTTCTTGCAGAAGACTATCCTGTCCTTTGTCAATTGAGGAATCAAGCCACGTTACGTTTCTATCTGTGGGTGGTTCACCTTACCCTATAAGATGGCTTTCAGAGAAAAGGAGCAGATCCTTGTGCCAAAAAGTTAGTGGTCAAAGTCTCCAGTAAAAATAATGTATTATTTCCTTCATAACCTTCCCCTCACTAACTGATTGCTTCATCAGGGTGCTCACAAAGAGTAGGCACATACAAGGGAGTCCTTCCACCCATCACCTCTACCATTCTGGCACCCAGCACTGTGTCCTCAGCCAATTCCACCTGCCTCTCCATCTTAACTGACAGGTTGAAAGAGCAACCAAGCTTGGCAGGGTGGGGCTTTGTACTTGACCTAGCCTTAAGATTTTAAATTTGGTAAATCAACAGCAGGGCCCCCTCCTGGGAACACTTCCGGATTGGTTAGGGTTAGGTTGGAAAGCTGGTAAATGGGGCTACTAACAGGATCCACCAAAGAGCAAGAGTTCTCTAATTTTCAAGCGCCATGAAAATGTTGCAAGGCAGACTCACTGCTTTGTCACTGGTGCCAGAGTAGCCCAGTTGCTACAGCTGGTATAAATGAGCAACACCCTGCCAAAAACTAAACCATTCTCAGACCTTGATTTCTCAAACCTCTGAACCATTTTTACGTCATGGATGGCTGAATAGAGGTGATAGTTTAAACTCAATGGAAGGGAGGGCCATCATGAGTATGCAAGAGGGACAACAAGAGATCACTGATCCTCTTTTCAACTTGATGACACTCTTGTCTTATGACAGAACTTATTCCTCCATTCTCAGCTGGTACAAGACAAGCAGCTCACGGCTACTGCCCTGCACACTGAGATTTAAACCTTTTCAGCCTTTTAAAGCAGGTGTTCTGCATTCATTAATGGTTTCTCAGCCTGCTGGTACCAAATCAGTCTATGATGACAGAAGCAGAAGCACTATGTTCCTAGCTGGATGAGATGGAATCTTTTGTGAAGTGGTTATCAGAAGGGTTAAATTTGTATTTTAATTCCTATTCTATGCAAAGAGAGTCCCTCCCCCTTTACAAATACACTGACCAAGGGATTCATCCTATACCATAGAGGTGGAAACCTAAAGTCTCAGATCTGTGAGTGGAGGGTAGTTTAATGTGCAAGGCACTGGACTGGGACTCCGGAGATTGGTATTCTATTCCTAGCTCTTCCACTAATTCGCTGTGTCACCTTTAGTGGGTCACATCACTCTCTGACGCTGTTTCTGCTCCACCCTTTGTTTTTTTTTTTCTATTTAGATGATAAACTCTTCAGGGGCAGAGACTATATGCTGCTACATGTAAGTACATTGCCTAGCACACTAGACCCCTGATCTTCCTTAGGGCCACTGGGTGCTACTGCAATATGAATAATAATAATAATACAGGGGAGGTACAAAATTGGACTGTTCATGTGGCCTACCTAAACTGCGTTTTTGTAGATCCAAGTCCACTAGGCGTTACCACCCTGGTTAAATCTAAGCCCCTTAAATCTGTTAATGGCTTCCCACCTGCTTCAAACGACTTCAAGCTCAGTTTACAAAGACATTTTCTGACAATAATCGCTATGAGCAGAATCTGCTTCATTAGCCCCTGGCATGAAAATCTCAAAAAATTCCTAAGGTGCTCCTGGAAAAGAATGCTGCAGCAGAGAAGGGCAACAATAATGTATCTCTGTGTCCTAGCCATGGTTCTCATCCCAGCATATTTCTGTAACATTCACTGGATCAGCCGTCTCAGAGACTATACAATTCAATGGTAGCTTTTTAAAAAAAATATGATTTGCGACATTTTCAGGTGTTTCAAAGGTCAGTACGGTCACTGTTTATGGACAGAGCTGTTGCTGGCTTTAGCATATGCAGGGTATAGAGAACATCACCATCATTATATAAAATGCAACGACAGGAAGAACAGGGAGAGAAGTCAGTGCTGGGCATAGAACACGTGTCACGGGGAAGACGAGGCTTGACATTTACTGAAGAATTAATCTCTAAAACTGTTAAGTAGAATAAATCCCATGTTTAGGTTTTTAGTCCTCTACCGCTGACATTTTTAAATTGCACAATCATTGACCCTCACAAGCTCTGATAAAATATTCATGTGGCTCCAAATATTCACGCTTTGCTCCTTTGTGCTGCTCAGGGGCACCAAAGGATGCGGATAACCTGCCACAACTCTCTAGCTTGGGATTTCCCAGGGGGAGAGGAGTCTGCATTGGGCACAGAGCAGCATAGGTGATTCCTGTCTACCAACCCTTGTAGTCCCAGTATACAGTTCCAGGGGAGCGGCTGTGACTGCTGCCTGACATTCTTTGGCAATTCCCAGGTGTTGGCATTTAGAGCAGCCCTCGATCATAGCTGGGCCTACCACAGATTTTGTCAGAGAATCAGCCCCTTCTTTCTGCTACACCAAGCAGACACTCCTGGCAGCAGGGAATCTGGTTCCTAGAAGCCAGTGCAGTAGGTATGCAAAACTATTGCTGCAGTATCTACCAAGTGACGTGGATTGCCTTTTCTTTGTCTGTGATTTCACAGCCTTTATATTTGATAGAAGTACACTTCTTGAAACTACGGAAGTTCAGGACCGCTACTTTGTTTCAAAACCACTAATCTTTTAATATCAGTGTAGGTGAGCACATCATGAGACTATAGCAGAGGTTCTCAAACTTAATTGCTCTGCGACCCCTTCTGACAACAAAAATTACTACACAACTCCAGGAGGGCGGAACCAAAGCCTGAGTTCACCCAAGTCCCACTGCCCCAGGCTGGGGGGGCCAAAGCCAAAAGGCTTCAGCCCCGGGCAGGGGGGCCTGTAACCTATCTTGCCGCCCAGGACTGAAGCCCTTGGACTTCAGCTTCAGCCGCAGGCTGTGGGGCTTGGGCATCGGCTTCACCCCCAGACCTCAGCAAGTCTAACTCCAGCCTTAGCAAGCCCAATAGAACAGGGTGCCAATCAACTTTGGGGTCCTGATCCAGTTTGAGAACTGCTGGATTATAGTAAATATAATTTGGCCCTTGTGCATTTAACATATTTTGTTGTCCATTTCATTGTTCGCATGGTATAAAAGCTGATACAAGTTACTTCACCCATTAATGACGTGCAAAGTAACGATTTACTTTCAGCAGTAAACTTTTTGGCTTGATTCACACCTGCATTATTCCACTTTTATGCTGACGTAAGTCCACTGAAATCAGCCTGTTCATACCAAAGCAGTACTGCGCTATTACATTCGGAGCTGGGAAAGGCGGAATCAACATTGTCCATTGAAATGAATGGAGTTATTCCACTGAAGTAGCAGTGATAAAGCAAGCTCTTGGTGTACATTTTCAAAATGGATTGTGTATGTTTGTGTGTGGAGCTAAGCTTACAAATCTTGCTAATAGAACTGTAACTGGTGCAGCCTGCCCCCCGCTTACATTTGGTTGTCTATGTCTGATCAAATGCAGTGTAAAAATCCATTTTTGAAGCACTCGGACACATGCAGATAATTATGTTAAAGCACAAAGGTAACATCTATTTTGTCAAATAAAACTTTATTACAAGGCAATAAGAAAAAACTAGCCAGAAAAAAACTTCTATGATCACGTAACTGACCTTTTCAGTGATTTTATAATATATGTTCTCTGGAGTCTGCATTCTCTTTCGATATTTGTTCGATCAAATTTTGTACAGGATGACTACTTAGCTTTATTTTGTGGCAGTCTTAACCACTCACTGGCAATGTGACTTCACTGCACAATTGACAAGTTTTAGGGTGTGACTAACTATATGTTTGAGGACCTATATGTGGTGGATATTCTTTATAAATGTGCATATATACATGCAGGTATGGCTATTCATTTGTGTGTATCTATCGCTTTTCTCCGAGTGCATGTATTTTACATGCTCACTAATGGTCATTTTATACGGGGAGTAGAGATTGCAGTGCATCAGTTGTGCATGTTAAGTTGCAGGGTGATAATCTATCAGTAATAATTTATGTATAAATTAGAATTGTATGTAAATTAAGGTCTGAAATGATATATGAATTCTATCCCCAGTATATCCCACATATTTCTCCTACAGCAAGATAATTGTTCATAGTGTGCTATTAACTGTCTAAGCACAGCTTTATAGAAAGCTCTTTCTTTTTGTTTGTGACACACACTTGCTCACTGGCTTGTGTTTTTTTGTTACATTCCTTTACACTTGCAATTAATGTGATAGATTTTCTGAAGGTCCCCTGACAACAGCAAGTTAAGCCAAGCAGCCAGAGGAACTTCCTGGTCAAAATATCATCCAAAGTTTTATTTTCTACTATAAATTTTACCATTTGTTGTCAAAGGTTGTCTTGTATTGTGTACTGTGTGAAGGATAAGTCACACAGAAGTGATTTTAAAGTACCAAGCACTGGGAACATGTGTCAGAATAAATAAATGAGGGTTTTGCAGGTTATTTAATCTGATCAGCCTGTCTATCAAAACCCTCCTTCACTTTTTAAAACTGTAGTTGTGAACAAAAGGCTCTTTTTCTCAGGATCACCTTTTGCTCGCTGTGTTAAGATGACTAAAGATTGCTTCCATATTTTTTCCTCCTGTTGAGGCACTTTTATATAACTTAGAGCTTGGCCAAGGCTCCTGGGTACAAAATTCCAGACCTACCTATTTGTTCTCTAATATGGTATCTGTTTGAAGTGTCATTTTAATTTCACACTTTTTTTTTTTTTTCTTCAAACTTCGACATTCAGGTCTGATTAAAGAAAGAAAAAGAAAATCCACTAATGCCTCCTTTCATGAATAACCCTATAATAAAAAAACTGTGCGTGTGAATACGTGTCATAATACGGACTCATTCCTACTGTGCCTGTCAGCTCTGTTCCTGTGTGTCGGAAAACAAGAGAATTTTACAAGAATCTCCTGTCTGAAGTTGTGTGTGCACTGCTGGTAGACCAGCACGGAAACAAAGGCATCCACTCTGAACAAACGAAGCACAGCAATAATAAATACTGAATACATCGAGAAAATAAAACCAACAGTTTCCATCAGGTGTCAATTTCCAAGATCCAAGGGTGAAAAATAAGTTGTTTAAATATGAAAGGCACCTTCAGAATAACCCCTTTTACAAGATCACAAGAGATTACAGTACAGCATTTCAGTTCTAGATACTTTGCCCTGCTACAATGTTTTCCACCAACAATCTCAAGGTGATTTATGAGGATTAATAAATTAAACCCCTCAACAACAGAGAAATTGTAGCATCGCCATTTGTTCATATAAAACTCAAGCACCAGGGAGGTTAAGCCTCAAATTTTTAAACATGCCCATTAATTTTGGGTGCCTCTGTGTTTGGATGCCCACCGGGAAACACAAAGCCTGATTTTTTAGGGGAATTGGGCAGCCACAGCTCCAGTTGAAATTAAGAGGAACTGGTGGTGCTTATTTCAGAGTGATGATAACCCAATTTAAAAATCCACATTTGTTATCTCTTCTGTACACTAAATGTTTACTTATCATATGTTAGACTCAACCCGTAAGCACCTAAACATTTGGATGGGGCCGTAAAGAACTCTTGACTTCTCCTGTTCATAGCTAATGACAATGATGTTGACAAGAGGAAGACAAGTTGATGAAGTGGCATATTTAGATTTCTCATTGAGATGTGTTTAATTTTTCAGTAATAATACTGTATTACCATATGTATATAATAATTCCCTAGGAAATCATTTCAAATAGTGAAAATTTGATGGATTAAAATTAGAAATGTACAATAAATGTACCAAAGGTCACAGCTGAAGTGACACTTCCAATAAGGTCTTTAATAAATGGAACTGAGAAGAGATTACAAAAGTAATTCTCACAATTCTTCATAACATAGTTAGAGAAAACCAGTGATATTTAATATCAGTTCATCTCTCAATGAACATTAGAATTATCCAATTTCAAAATTGGATTCTTGCAGACAAGAATTGAGTAGGTCAAACAGGTATGCAGTTCATAATAAAAGATAACAGACTGATTAAATCTTTAACAGCTGTTCATGTGAATCAACACACTTGTATATTTTAGGGAATTCTGAGCTATAGAACATGTTCACAATGTTTACACATTTTTTAATATTTTATCCTATAAAATAAACATTGCAATGTTAGGAGAAGCATGGCTCTCAAATATTAAAATAAATTTTAAAATGGTCAAGGCTCTGGTTCCTGATCCACACAATTCTTTTTTCAACTAATCAGTGAACAAGAGTCAGACTTGGTCAGTGTCCATAGCTTGTCCTCCTCTATTATACTGGACAAATTTCCTGCATATCTATTTTTGAATGCCATTGGTTGTAGGAATTCTGCCATGAAGGACATTCAGGGTTATGTAAGTAGGAATACCACCTGGACAAAATTGTTTGATCTGTGTCACACTGTCTGGAGTGGTTCATAACCGTGAGTGCTCACCTCAGGGCAGACTGTCCAGAAGCAGAGCAAGGACCCCAAACTGGTTGTGTGCAGGCCCTCTCAGATGTCCAGAGAGGCCCAGGCCTCTTCCAGCTTTTGAGGCCCCTAACCATAATAAAAATAAAAAATGACAATACATGAAAACAAAATAAGGCACTAAAAAGTGAGACGTAATTTGAATTTTTTTTATTTAAAAAATGCTTTTCTAGCCTTTTTCTGTGCAAATGCACTAATTATTGAGGAAAATTCTAGTGTTCGTGCAATGTCACAGCTGATATTAAGCATGGCAAAACGCTCTTGTGCCATAGTTGAACGGTGATAGTTCTTTACCTGCTTCAACATTGCGTTAATCTGAAGCCACTGATGCAGGCAAACTGACAAAAATACGCAATGCAATTGTGATGTTAGGAAACACCCCAGAGAGTCCAAGTTTGAGTATTTCTTGAAGCAATTCCTTAAATTTGCAGCTCTCAGCTGAGTGTGTGTCACATTTTGGTCCGATACGGATGCGCATAAAAACAAGTTGTGAAACTTATCAAATGCCAAAAAATTAACAAGGGTCTAAATTTGAGGCCCCCTTTGAGCTTGAGGCCCAGGCCAAATGGCCCTCCTGGCCCCACCTCTGATTGTGTGTTCTATAATTAGATTTCACCAACCCAGTAACAAATGTGAACTCCTAAAACACTAGAACAGTCTTACCACAGAGTCATAGACAGTCCCCTTGGGCATTCCAGTCTCTCTTGCCACCCAGGCAAGTGACAGTTGGTTGCTATACAGAAAAGATCACAAAAGATTCAAGTTGCTCCCTGTCCCACTTACCCCAGGTCAATTTGTACTTTAGATCTCACACTAAAGACAATGCTTGTAGCCAGTCCTGTAATAAACTAACTAAAGATTTGGTAACTAGGGAAAAAAGAAGTTTTTTACTGGTTAAAGTAGGCAAATATATATACACAAATGCGTTACAGTTTACGAATGCAAAAGGTGACAGATATAGTAATCTGTCAGCACTGAATGTCTTTTAGGGCTAAACCAGATTGAGCCTGGGGATTTCTGCTTCTATATTGTAGCTCCCGCCCTGTGAGAGTCTAAACAGCAAAAGAAATTAAAAATGTTCTTCCCAGCTATTTTTATTTTTCTTCCCAAATTCAAGCTGATGGGATGAGCCCTTTTGCGTTTCACCACTTCATGGGTGTGAAGGGGTAATTTATGAAATCTTTGTATTTGATGTCCCACAATGGCCCCTTTAGTCTGGATAGCTTTCTTGATGAGGTGACAATCCCCCTCGTTAGGGTCACAGTTTCAGAGCAAACATTTTTTACAGTTATTAAGCAAACATTTAAATATTCCCTTATAGCATGTGATGACGATATTATAAGTGAGATTAATGCATGCAGCAATTTACAATTTAAACACGTTATTGTAAGTTCAATACCTGTCTTAACCATGCTAACACACAGGTGACACAGACTGGTTTCCAGTAATGAATGTGTCAGTGCTCGCCTGAGGCCTAAAAGCCATGGCAAGAGCTGGCACCTGGTTTGCCAGCACTGCAATCTGCACCAAATGTTTTGTCTGATTTTAACACACAGAGTTGGGACCTTGTGGGACATAGTGTTCATGCTCCAATGGAGAGATACTCTGTGTTCTATGCATTTCCAACTCTTCTTTCGTTTCTGAGTCTGTCAGTCACCTTGCACTCACATTTCCAGGCCTTTCTTCATGCTGATCCACACCTGGAACATTATCCACGATCCAGTGTGCCATGCCATGTCCCTCTTACTTTTGTTTAGCTTTCCACTGCTAACCCCACCTCTGCTCCACTACCAGAAATTATGCATCAAAGGATGGGATTTTCAAAAGTGTCCAACTTCGACCTAATGCTGCTCCTGTTGAAGTCCTTTAACTGCTAGTTTCAACAGAATCAGAATCGAGCCAACACTGACCACTTTGAAAATCCCACCTTAGTTTGTGCTAATGAGCTTAACTGCTCTTTGTCTTTATTTTGCCCTTTCTACTTCTGCCATTAGAAGCATTTAATACTTACTGAGATGATTGGTTGTGTCTAAGGCAAGGACTTAGTGGGACTTCTATTTACTAAGAACTCCCACACATTAACGGATAGTGGTGTGAACATTTTAAAAAAATACCTATTTTCAAAGTGTTCATTAGGTACTGGAGTTAAACAAAACACGCATTTAAATAGTCTAATCCCCTTCCTTCTCAATTGCTCAGCTTTCAGTCTCTGATGATTTCATAATTTCACTTGCTCTCTAGTCACCAGAGTCTCCTACAATGGAGAAAACCTGAATGCCTCGTGTAAAAAAAATCAAGCAGAAACTCCCCCCTTCTTTAGTCCCTCAACTTCTTTGAGAGAAACTCTTCAGGTCTTTATCCATCTTAAAGTAATAAAAGGGCACAAGTGCTCCATTGCCACTTTTACAGACCACTTTTTTTTTTAATGGAATATTAGAGGTCGCTCAGAGCAGTTTCACTGGGGCAGACCCTCAGATCTTGTAAATTGAAGTAGCTCAAGTGAATTTATTGGGTCTATGCCCAATTATAGCAGCCAAGAATCTGGCTCATTCCATTTAGAGATGTGTAAAGCAGGAGCAAGCTTTGGGCATGGGCGGTGGGTGATGCTTCCGCTTGGGGAGGCTAGCTTCCTATCCTGCCTCTTCTGCCCACAGCCCTGCCTACACTCCCCCCCACCCCGCCCCAGGCCTGCCAACACCTACCCCCCCCCCCCGACCCCACTCCCACTTGGCCCACTCCTGCGTGTCTCCCTCCCCACTTGGCCTCCTCCACTGCTGCTCTCCACATCCCTCCCCCCCGCTGGCTACATACCTCCCTCCTCTCCTGCCCGCTTGCCCCCTCCCCACTTGCCATGTGTGAAACCCAGCCACAGCAAGCATGGGTGGGCTGAGTGGGGGACTGCAGCAAGGGCAGGGGGGGCTGAACACGAGTAGGGAGAAGGGGGTGGAGCAGAGAGGAGGAACCTGGTGAGCAATGGCTGGGTGGGGGGGAAGGAGGAGGAAACCCACGCAGCGAGCAGGGGGGAGCCGAGCGGGGAGGGGGGGAACTGGACGTGGTGAGGGGGGGTCGAGTGGGGAGGAAAGAGGAGGAACTGTCAACAGCAAATTGGCAATGGGGGCCTCTGGAGAGGGGGTTGGAGACAGAGTGCTGGAGACTGGAGCAGTGGCAGCTGGAGAGAATGCTAAACTCCATGCAGGTTCCAGGTTGGCTGAGGAGGCTGTATCCGCTACTCAGATTCCCAGGTTCATTAGTAATCGCTATGGGGAGTCCAAGGGAAGGTACAGCCTCCTCAGCCACCCCAGAACCTGCATGGAGCATAATAAATAAGAAAAAAAACCTTCTGCTGGAACACAGAGGGGAAGAGGTGGGCCCACCATGGCCTAGGCGTCCAGAGGTGGGGTGGCGGTGGCTGTGCCAGGGAAGGCTTAGCCTTAGGCCTATTATACCTGCTGCTCATGGCTGTGGGCATTTGTGCCTAGGATTGTTTGAGGAGAACGCTGCTTTTTTTGTACTAGAATGGTGATAATTTTTCTAAATCTTTCAAAATTTGTTTAATTTTTTATGCTGAAAAGGTACAAAGAAATTGTCTTATGCAAAAGAATCTGGGGAGGGGGGGACAACAATCAGTGAAAAATAGCCTCCTGAATCTGAGAAAGGGCGGGCAACTTCAGCGCTTCAAGCTAACAAGAACAAATGGATATAAACTGGACATTAGGAAGTTTAGACTTGAAATTAGATGAAGGTTTCTAACCGTTAGAGGAGTGAAGTTCTGGAACAGCCTTCCAAGGGGAGTAGTGGGGGCAAAAGACATATCTGGCTTCAAGACTAAGCTTGATAAGTTTATGGAAGGGATGGTATGATGGGATAGCCTAATTTTGGCAATTAACTGATCTTTGATTATTAGCAGATAAATATGCACAATGATCTGTGAAGGGATGTTAGATAGGGTCGGATCTGAGTTACTACAGAGAATTCTTTCCTGGGTGCTGGCTGGTGAGTCTTGCCCACATGCTCAGGGTTTAACTGATTGCCATATTTGGGGTCGGGAAGGAATTTTCCTCCAGGGCAGATTGGCAGAGGCCCTGGAGGTTTTTCGCCTTCCTCTGCAGCGTGGGGCATAGGTCACTTGCTGGAGGATTCTCTGCACCTTGAGGTCTTTAAACCACAATTTGAGGACTTCAATAACTCAGGCATAGGTTAGGGGTTTGTTACAGGAGTGGGTGGGTGAGATTCTGTGGCCTGCGTTGTGCAGGTCAGACTAGATGATCATAATGGTCCCTTCTGACCTTAAAGTCTATGACTATTATATACAATCTAATTGTTGTTGACACCCATTAGTATTCCCCAGCTTCACAGCTTCCAGTGGAAACCATTTCACTGCCTCAAGTAACAGCATCTTGGATTTTTTCCAAATACATGTTCCTTCTTAACATGAACCTATGTTACTTAGTTAGGGTTTTGCCCTACGACCTCCTATATATTTCTCTCCCAGGAGAGGGTAACTCAGAGAGTACAGTAGATATTTTGTGTGTCCTGCATTCACGTAGGAAGTGTAGCAGATTTGTTGGTGGTTTCCTGAGCAATGTGAATTCAGTTTTTCTCCTTTGAGAAATAGCAGCTTGCCCCTGTGGTACTAGTTCTAGACAACCGTGCTCAGTTATTAGAAGGTGCTTCTACTTGCACTCAACACAGATGAGATTTTCTTATCACTCACAAACTTCATTTTCTTTTATGACAAATACAGTAAGTTACAGAAAACAACGGATCGGATAATTAGATGGAATTGTGCCTATAATAAATAGTTCATAAGCAAGGACAACAATCCACAAACCACACCACACCGGGAATGTAGTGGGGCTCTTTGCGCTAATATATTCATTCACTTGATAAGAGCTACCTCCTTCTTAACATTAGAATAATAAATATAGCTGCAGTGTACCTTACAGAAATGTTAAATGTCTGCCTGGTAAATGCTCTACAAGATAACTTTAGGGGCCTGAGGTTGGAACTGAGGATAGAAGACAATGTTGAATGTAAGTGTCAGGAATCTTCTTTTTCTGTACGTTGCTTTCCAGGCTGTTGACTGTGGTAGGGTACAACCCTGGTGTTGTGAAGTAGCCGTTCTCTGATTGGCAACGGCCTGATTCACAACACCAGCTGCTGCACCAGACCATGTAGATGGATGTGGGTGGGCCTCCAGGCTGCATGTTCTTTAACAGACTGCTCTTTCCCAGCTGTTGAAGTTGACTGACTGTGTTCCTCACAGCTACGATCTAGAAAACAAAAACAAAAGAAATATGGTTAGATCAGACAATGACAGGTTCTGTAGCACTACCTGATTGTTTTAGTTATAAGACATTAAATATTTTTACAAATAAGTGACACTGATGCAGTGTTAATATTTTACTTATTTTTAAACAAATTTAATACTGCACAGGGAATTGTGTAAAGCTGGCTTCTCAGCTTTTATATTAGACTAGGTCTTTCCCTTCCCTCATTCTCTCTCAAGCCACGGGGACTTAAAGCTACAGGCAGGGGATGTAACCCAGATTCCCTGCAAAGCCTTAAGATTCACAAAAGAAAAAGGCTTTTTCCACATAGATATTCAGATCCCTAACTCCCATTGATTTGAATAGGACTTGGTGGCCTAAATACTTGTGAGGATCTTGGCCAAAATCTTCAGAGGTGCGTCTCTTCCAACAACATCCCTCCCTCAGCAGATCATTGTTACCATTAGCTCTCCCTCCCTCCCTCCCTCCCTCCAGGGCTGCACCATGTCCATCTCTCCAAGGCAGCAGGTCCTGAATGTGTGCTACATAAAGCAGCATTAATTTCTCTGTGGATTTAGTCCTAGGACTCTGCTGGGTAGCATCACCTGCGCAGTGCTTGCTCTGCAGTACCTCTCCTCCTCAAATGCTCCTCCATGCTGTATTCTTACAGAAAGGCTCTTGCAGGACCGGAAGAGAGCAAGTTACAAATCATCTGCTTCTCCCTACGGTGCTCCCATCCCATGTTTACCTGCAGAAGTTAAGGACAACATCCAACCCATTATCATTAAAGTCACATTGGGAGTTATGAATTCTATCATTTTTCATCTTATTAAATAATTCCTGGCTTCTGCATCTACACGGATCTGACTGAAATGGCTGTACAAACTACTGCACCCTGAAAATTACAAAGGTGTCTCAGAGAGCACAGCAGTTCAGCACCACCGGTGAACAACAATAACTGAGTGTTGAGATGACCCAGGTGGCGCTTATGAAATTATCTGTATTATCGTAGCACCCAGACGCCCCAGTCAGGGACCAGGACCCCACTGTGCTAGGTGCTGTACAAAACACAGAATAAAAATACAGTCCCTGCCCCTGATTGCTCAGGTATCTATGTGGCCACTCATTCAAAACTTCCTGGGCGTGCTATTATTGGTCTGAAAAGAGTGAAAGGATGGCTTAGTTTTGGAGTGTAAATCAGTCTATAACCTGCCCTTTTTTCATGTGACTTGTGAGGAGAGTTAACCAAAAACACAGCACAGCCTGCTCTTGAACCAACCAGCTTTCTTTGGAGTTATATTAAAGTGTGGCTGAAGTCTTTGTACATCCCCGTAATAGGGATAGCATGCAATGGCGACTGTTTGAATGCCTTTCGCTTCAAAAAGAGAGAGTATACGCCCCCATTTTCCATGAGGGTTTGTCAAGAGTAAGAATAATGTCCTAGGAAGGGGCAGAGCCAGCAGCTCCCTGCCAGTTTCCCAGCCCCCACCCCACCTCCACGAGGAAAGCTAGTGATAGTGACTAAACTGACAGCAGTTCCTGGGATAACATTTCTTGTGGGAGTCATGCAGGGGCGGCAGCAAACTAAGGAACTAGGCAGCAGTGTGAAGGTAAGACGCCTCCAGGGTAGGAACCCCTTGTCTTAGCAGATCTTCTGAGATCAGACAGATTTGGGGGCAAACCACCTGGCCTTTTCCACAAGGTGAGTAGACCCCCATCTTTTAGCTCAAAGGAAACTCCCCAACAGGCAGCTGACTGAGGTGGTGAGTCCTGTGCATAGCCTCCCACCGCCTTCTCCCAACACGTGCCGGGGAGGAGCGACCAGATTTGGTCCTTAGTCAGAAAAGCTATTACCATACGTAATAACAGACTACTCCTCAGAGCCAAGTTCTATTGTATAGTTGCTGTGGGAACAGTAGCTGAATTTCTTGACACGTGTGTATATAAAGTCTCACCATGTTGCATTAAGAGCTTTTATTTCAATAGAACATTTCTAGAGTTTCAGTACATCAGACCACACTGAAAAAAGTCTATTTATATTTTACCAATATCTGTACTTAACCTACACCCTAGAAAAGAAGCCTGGAAGCTGAATTCATATTTCAGTTTGTATTGATCAACTGATGGCATGATAGTTCTGGCTAAAGGTGAACTGTTTCCCTTTCACTGCATATTGTGGCATTCAACAGAGTAACATTCTGTCGCATGCAAAATAACGCCAAACACTTTTTATACATTTTGTTTCCTGGGAGCATTAAAGTCTGTCACTAGTACTGTGGGTGGAAAAAAATGATATGTACTTTTTCAAGGTTGTTTAAATCTTCAAAAGCCTCTACACTATTTGTCAGCTTTTATTTTTTTAAAAATTAGTTTATTATATGCATCTTTTGCTTGCTGAAGGAAGTCAGTTTGAAAGGCATTTTTTGGTGAGAAATAGTATTACATTAACTGAAAAGTAAATTATACATTTTCATTATTGATCTGGATGATAGGCTAGATTGCACCCTCAGCAAGTTCACAGATGACACTAAGCTGGGGGTGAAGAGGTAGATATGCTCTTCTTCTATGGAGGGAAGAGATTAGGGTCCAGAGTGACCTAGACAAATTGGAGGATTGGGCCGAAAGAAATCTGATTAGGTTCAGCAAGGACAAGTGCAGAGTCCTGCACTTAGGACGGAAGAATCCCATGCACTGCTACAGGCTGGGGACCGACTGGCTAAGCAGCAGTTCTGCAGAAAAGGACCTGGGGATTACAGTGGACGAGAAGCTGGATATGAGTCAACAGTGTGCCCTTGTTGCCAAGAAGGCTAACGGGATATTGGGCTGCATTAGTAGGAACACTGCCAGCGGATTGAGGGAAGTGATTATTCCCCTCTATTCGGCACTGGTGAGGCGACATCTGGAGTATTGCCTCCAGTTTGGGGCCCCCCACTACAGAAAGGATGTGGACAAATTGGAGAGAGTCCAGCAGAGGGCAATGAAAATGATTAGGGGGCTGGGGCACAAGACTTATGAGGAGAGGCTAAGGGAACTGGGCTTATTTAGTCTGCACAAGAGAAGAGTGAGGGGGGATTTGATAGCAGCCTTCAACTACCTGAAGGGGGAATCCAAAGAGGATGGAGCTCGGCTGTTCTCAGTGGTGGCAGATGACAGAAGGAGGAGCAATTGTCTCAAGTTGCAGTGGGGGAGGTCTAGGTTGGATATTAGGAAAAACTATTTCACTAGGAGGGTGGTGAAGCACTGGAATGGGTTACCTAGGGAGGTGGTGGAATGTCCATCCTTAGAAGTTTTTAAGGCCTGGCTTGACAAAGCTCTGGCTGGGATGATTTGGTTGGGGTTGGTCATGCTTTGAGCAGGGGGTTGGACTAGATGACCTCCTGAGGTCTCTTCCAACCCTAGTCTTCTATGATTCTAATCTATTCCCTCCCTTTTACTTAATATGAATTCTTCAGCTATTTATTGGTGGGGCTTATGACTATGACTGTTTCCATCTTCTCTGGCACCATATCATTCTAAAAACTCCCATATGATCGCACCTGGGGCCAGATCTTATATGCAGTTAAACATACAATTATATACATTTCAACTAGGTGTATGCAGTGTTGGTCTGAGAATATTAGAAACAAGGTTGGTGAGGTAATATTCTTTATTGGATCAACTTCTGTTGGTGTGTAAATTCAAAAGCTTGTCTCTCTCACCAACAGAAGTTGGTCCAATAAAGAATATCACCTCACCCGTCTTGTCTCTCTAATTCATTTCAAATGGCACATATTTAATAGCCAAGTCTACAGAACCAAGTCTTCCAACAGTGGCCGGAATAAGGTCTCAGAGTAGCCAATGAGAAATCCATTGAAGATAATGTAGTTACTCTGGATTTACACTGGTATGAGAGAGTATGATGGCCATTAGAAGTAGAAAAATAAGCCCTTTTCCTGTTTGTAAGGAAATCAGAAAACCTTGCCAATAATTTAAGAAGTTTTTAAACAAACCATCCAACCAACCATCTACATGAGACATTTTTCTACATTAAACTTACTTGTAATGTAACAGGTTATGTAGACTGGAAAACTGCAGGACTAAGGACAGCAACTAGATCTCCACTGGCCAAAAGTTTATTAGTCTTGTTAATATCCCATGCAAATTTAGATTTTCCTGCTTTGGTCACAGCAGTCTATTAATTCAGTCCTCTTGTCTGTTACATCTTTATTCTCTGCAGGTTAATCCTGCAAAATTCCTTTCTTGTAGTACGTGTCACACAGCCTATAATATACAACAATACAATTTTGCTAATCCTGTTTTATCAGCTTTGTTGCCCTGTCTGGTCAATCCAATAGTGAAAAACCTCACACAAGGTTTTTGCCAATTTTTTTTTTTTTTAATATGGTTTCAATTAAATGGTTTGAGAGCAGCACATAGGATTTGGACATGTGCCAATGTCCTTCAGACACAGAATGTCAAGGCACTTAATTATACAGATCTCCAAACTCTTTCAGATGTCCCACCTACCCAGTCAACTGAATATACTTAACGCAAGTGTAAAAAAATCAGCTCAAATCTCTTTTAAAACACTCTCCGTCCATTAAGGACTTGCAGATGGCAGAATAGCGATGTATTTATTCCCCATTACCTTATTAACAGATTAAACAAATGAGTAAAGGCTGTCTCATTAGCAGTTCTTTGTTGTCTTGTTTACTGTTTAGTTGACTCATTAACATTAAATTATTAGAAGAGGCATATTAATTCTTGAAATAACCTTTGTCAAGCCTGATAAACTGATTGCTAACCAGCAAATGAATCCATGTGTATCAGGCAGGATTTGCATGTTAAAAAAAAAAAAAATTAAAAAACCCACAACCCCCAGATCCTCAGTGGTCTTCTGATAGCAATTATTCAGTATCTCTTGTTAATTTCTGCATCTGTAAAACATACCACACAGATTTTTTTTTAAAAGATATCAAAAAATCTGATCTTGACCCCATCATACATTAAAAGTAAGCAGTGAACAAAGGGAACTCCCCTTCCTTCATCACACCATTTTTATTACATTAATTCCTTAATTTTAACAAAGGGAACAGTCTCTCTCATTTCAAGTCTGGTGTGTGTGTATATATCTAGGCACATACTTATAAAAACTACACTAGTATTTTTCCAATCCCCAGTTTCAGGATTCCATATAAACATACATGACGAGCTGAATGGTTTAACCATCTCAGATAAGAACTATATGCAGTATTGTATTCAGGGTGGTCCCAGGATATTAAAGAGACAAGGTGAGTGAGGTAATAATCTTTTATTGGACCAACTTCTGTTTGGTGAGAGAGAGAAACTTTTGAGCTTACACAGAGCTCTTCTTCAGCTCTCTCACCAACAGAAGTTGGTACAATAGAAGATATTATTTCACCCACCTTGTCTCTCAGGGAAGAATTGTTTATCAGACCATTCCCTTATTTCTTTTTTGCTTCTGATTAATTGATACCAAGTGTAGGAAACTTCCGCGTAGGGGTGTGATAATAAACCAATTTATTAGAGCATATGCTTTCGTGGGCTACAGCCCACTTCTTCGGATGCATATAGAGTGGAACATATATTGAGGAGATATATATACACACACATACA